>NW_026853244.1:0-239868 GCF_026571515.1 Ruditapes philippinarum
TGTCACTGTGACTGTGACATAATTGACCTCTTATAGTGACCTGGGTCATGGTGACCTGGAAATAGGACACATTTTGGTATATCTCACTTATTCAAATAAGATATATCACTAAGTAGTGGCAGTATTTTTCACCATATATTTCTACTGTATTACTAATGCAGTAAGGGCTAATTTTGCATATTTTGGCCTACTTTTTGGTAATTTACATCACCAGGGTTGTTAGTGCTGTTTGCAATGTGAAAATTATTTTCTTTGTTCAATTCACCATATTTTCCGTTTTAATGTGTATTCAAAATGAATGTTTATGAAAATTAGCATGAATCTGGAGATGTGCTGCTTTAAAATTTACATCATACATTAAGATTGTTGTAGAGTGTGTTTCTAGGATAATATATGGTAGCACAGCACATGCAGCCAAATCTTATGTCATAAAATATTTCAGACATTAAACAGTGGAAAACAACCAACATTGTGAGTTTATATTGACAATGGTAGATTATTTATTTTTATTACATGCTTTTCGGTGGTTTATAGAAATATATCAGTGATATAAAACTGGTAATTTCACTGTTTGAAACAGTGAAATTACCACTTTGATAATTTTACTGTTTTGAATTTAAGCCCCTTACGTTGTTTCAGTGAAATACAAGCGTGCACAGTACTGGGTACCAACTCAATGACGTGACGTCGTAAATGACGTCACGTTGTATTATTATTTGGTGCGCTTTTCATTCAGTATTAGGTTAAATGTCTTTTTAAAATGTTTCTTTGCATATAATAAAAAGAAAATTTGTTGAGTTTAGTGTAAGATTGAAATATATTTCACCTTGTGAACACCAAAAGTTAATATTTCACTCGTGGCTGCGCCACTCGTGAAACATACCTTTTGATGCTCACTCGGTGAAATATATTCCGATCTTACACTAAACTAACAAATATCCTCTATATGATTTGGATACTTTTGATAAAAATAAAAATCTTAAAGTGTGAAAATCAAAAGATCTTAAGTTCAAAAATGTCTTAGTGTATCAAATTGATAAAGAAACAAGAGGGCCATGATGGCCCTGAGGTCGCTCACCTGTATATAGGCCCCCCCTCACCAACGTTGCAGGGCCAATTTTAACCCAAGGGCTTTTATTTGCACAAACTTGGTAGACACCCATAAGAAGATGTTTCATGCTAAACATCTAAGCTCTAGCTCATTGGGCTTTTTAAAAGAAGATTAAAAACAATGACACCCCTGGGGCCGGGCCAGTTTTGACCCCAGGGCTTTTATTTGAACAAACTTTGTAGACACTCACTAAAAGATGTTTCATGCTTAATATCTTAACTCTAGCTATTTGGGTTTTTTTCAAAGAAGATTTTTAAGTTTTTGCTTTACACATATAAGGAAAATCAATGACCCCCGGGGCGGGGCCAATTTTGACCCCAGGGCTTTTATTTGAACAAACTTGGTAGACACCTATTGGAACATGTTTGATGCTGAATATCTTAGCCATAGCTCTTTGAGTTCTTTAAAAGAAGATTTTTTTAAAGTTTTTACTATATGCATATAGGGAAAATCAATGACCCCCGGGGCAGGGCCAATTTTGACCCCAGGGCTTTTATTTGAACAAACTTGGTAGACACTTATTAGAACATGTTTTATGCTAAATATCTTAGCTCTAACTCTTTGGGATCTTTAAAAGAAGATTTTTTAAGTTTTTACTATATGCATATAGGGAAAATCAATGATCCCCTGGGGCGGGGCCAATTTTGACCCCAGGGCTTTTATTTAAACAAACTTGGTAGACACTCACTAGAAGATGTTTCATGCCAAATATCTAAGCTCTAGCTCTTATGGTTTTTTTAAAGAAGATATTTTCTTTCGGTTGCCATGGCAACCAGAGTTCTGCATGGAATTAAATTCTTTGAACAATTTTTAAAGGTGACCACCAAAGGAACATTCCTGTGAAGTTTGGATGAAATTGGCTTAGTGGTTTATGAGGAGATGTCATTTAAAGTAAAAGTTTACGGACGGACGCCAGACCAAAAGCGATCACAAAAGCTCACCCTGTCACAAGTGAGCTAAAAACAACCGAAATTAAATTTAAACAGTTTTACAATTTCTTTATATTTGTATATACATTGTATGCCTATATCTAGAGTCTATTATATGATTTTCCAACATTTAACACAATTTGATGTAATATATGTACATGTAGCCATCATATAAATTTATGACAATTATGAATGGCTTGTTAAATTATGCCCATAAATTATGAATACATGCTTGAAAGTTTTATATCATTATATAAACCAGAAATAACATCACATCTTCAAATTGGATATTCAAGCAATATCAGTTGCTCCCTGGAGCGTTAAACTAATACATGACGTTAATTACTGTACAACTGTTTAATTAGGTCTAATTGACAATAATTTACAACAGTACATGTAAAATTATGAGTACAACAAAGAAAGAACAAATGATCTTATTACATTTGTATTTATATGAAGAGTTTTGCATTTATTATTCTCTAATGTCTAAAGTTAACGGTTTAATTTCAACAGAATGAAGTTTCTTTCAATTCATTTACAATAAAACTTCTAAAAATATGGACTTAACAAGTAAAAAGTTGATGATTCATAATATTTTAAGTGTTTTTTCCCCAATACAGATGTAAATTAAAGTATCAAAACAGTAAACATCAATTGAATCATTTCAAGCTAATCTAAAATATTTCAGTATTGTTTCATCAAGTGAGTATGATTTCCTCTGAAATTGTTTCTGTTAAACTCGGCTATTGTCTGGCATTGTACAAAAAAATAAAACGTTTTCATAAATAATTCAGATTTCATTGTGTCATTGAAGGGCTATTACTTTCTATTTGATTCTTCCAGTTAAAACTGGATATTTGCAATGCTTTTGGAAAAAAGATGTCCAACTTCATTAATTAAGTGACATTCTTATGTGATATAAATAAGCTTGTTAAAATTTATGAAGTTTTAAACGATACAGAGACAGTGAAGAAGACTTTCACCTAAATTGGTAATAGTTTAGAAATTATTTAAAATTGATCATAGTTTAGCAGTTATCTACAATGGACCACAGTTTATCAATCATCTAAAACTGATCATGGTTTATCATTTTTATGGTCATAGGGTCACTTTCCAGGTAGAGGAAGAACCCAGGTGCCCCTCTATTTTTAATTCAGGCCCTGGAGTGAGCAATTGACGGACTGTTTCGCTTCCTGGTGTGAAAAAAAACCCTGGTGAAATTGTAACCGTCAGCTGTGAGGGGGTCAGTGGTTCAAACAGGGGGACTGTAACAACTAAACCATAGAGCTGATCAGTGCTTTCCTATATCATATCAGATATATACATGTATGAGCCGCGTCATGACAAAATCAACATAGTGCGTTTGCGACCAGCATGGATCCAGACTAGCCTGCGCATCCGCGCAGTCTGTTCAGGATACATGCTGTACGCTTACCAACTCTATTACAAGTATAGAAACTACAATGGAGGATGCGCAGGCTGGTCTGGATCCATGCTGGTTGCAAACCTAATATGTTGGTTTAGTGGCGACTCAGCTCATATGTATATAAATATATGTAGCAACAGGGCAGGACCACAAACTTTCTGTAAACTTGCACATTAGATCTCTCAAATGACTGTTCTAGGATTTGAACCCATGTAAGTGTTCATGGTGATAGCATGGAATATTGTAACCAACAAAACAATACCTAACTTCATAACATTTAATATTACAATTTAATTTAGTACAAAATGACACAATATAAAAAAGACGGTCTGTGGCATGATATAATATTGTCTGATGTTATTTTTGAAGGAAAAAAAAACACCTCGAGTATTAAACCTTTTCAAGACCTGAATGCAAAACTGTTGTATCAATTATTATTCCAAATGAAATATGTAACATCAGTATTATTAACAAAAGACCCATAATTTGAACTTATAGATTTGCAGCAGTAAAACTAAATATTAAATAGTAAAAAATTTGTGTAAAAAACCCGAAAAATTCAGCAGACCAAATAAAGCAATGTTTAATTAGATTAAAAATTCCTTAAAATATGTCTATTCTTTTAAAACTTGTAAAAATCTACTTTTGTCTTCTCTTTTTTGAATAACATATGGAATGTTTTTATAGCTCTAATCATATTGACCCAAGAATCTGTATTAAATGCCCAAACCAACATATACAACATTTACATATAATTTTCTTATCTCTCTTGTCTCCAGTACTGAACAAGGCAACATTGACTTTTCAATACATTACTTTACAAAAGACACACATATTCACTACAGTCTACATACCAAGTACATCATAAAAATACTACAATGTTCAAACAAGGCATCACAAAGTCTATGATAAAACTTGATTTTATTTCACAACGAAAATAAAGAATGTACAGAGAGCGTGAAGGAATAAAGGCAAATGGAAAAGTCAGGTACGATATCTTTTTAATATCTTCACAAGAATGGCAGTTGGTCTTGCAAACAATTTCCCCCCATCACTGAAAGATCATGGTTCCCAATGAAGTACTGTTAGTTATATACATTGTTCCAGTGTTCTGAAATGCAGAAGAAAAAGTATATTATATATAATTTTAATAAGGAAAAAATCATGATCTCATTAAACCTTTGAGAACCCTTAGTTCAATAAGGGAGAGCGTAAGATTTGTAATTTAAAAAAGTGACTGGTCTGATCCTATAGAGAAGCAAAATTACTCTTAAGAGCTTAAACATTTCGTATAATGGTCATTTTGTCTCTTACAGGAGAAATAAATAGAAGTTGTAGATAGCAATGACCCTCTTATCATTAATACAACCATAAATCCTGATTTTTGCCATACTTATACAATGTACAGTGCTATGGTAACATGTAGAAATATTCTCTGCTATTCTCTTGTTTAACTGTCATTACTCATAGTTTCTGTAATTTCATGCTTATTTTTTTTTAATTACTTTATCAAATATATGAAGCCTGAGGAAAGGCTATAACAATTCTTCATTTGTAGATTTAAAGTTATAATTTGTTTGATTGTGTTTTACATAACATCGACACAGTATAGGTCATATTGTCACATTCCATCTTTACTGTTGGAGGAAGACCTCAGGTGCCTTCCAGGCATTATTTCAGGCACAAACAGACACCTAAGTAGAACCACCACATTCCAAAAGGTACATGTAGCTGGATAGCTTTCTCACATGAAAGAAGTCCCTGTCAGGATTTGAACCCATAACAGTCAGGGTCAAGTGGTGTTTGTTATAGTGAAAAAAAAGTTATAAAAGTGTAACAGAATAAACATATATAAAACACAACTACTGTACTTAGATTTAGAATGACTTGAACATTACAAACTGCATTTATTTTGTCTACTCCAAATATTTGACTGATACAAAAGATACATGTAATATTGTGATAATATTGTGATACATTGTCAGCAGTGATACACAACTTTAGTAGACCATTTTCTGGTTAGTTATACAGAAAAGATGGTTTATAGGTAGACTAACCACTTAGATATGTCAAAAAATGTGTTAAATTGGCATCAAATACATACAAACTAATGAATTAATAACTCTTTATAATTTTACTTACCTAATTTATATTTCCTTCAACTCATCTGGTAAATCTAGTTTGGGGTGTTTATTTTCAAAGTGCTGCTTATAAGTCTTAGGGTCTGGCATTTGTGACTGGCAAAAAAAAGTAATCCATATAATTATATTTAATAATCAATGACTTAATGTCTTGCCAAAAAAGTAAAATCCTAAGTATTTATACATAAGTAATCAACATTTGTTACAAGAAAAAAACTTTAACTTTTAAAGGCTGCCTTGGCAGTATGTTGGCTTTTTTATTATTATATTTTGCCTTGGCAGTATGTTGGTTTTTTTATTTACGTTTTCATTGGTTGGTATTAGCACAACCAAGGCAACAAAAAAAACAATAAAAGATTTTCTCTTTTTTTTCTTTAAAAGGGACTTCACTGAGGTTTAAAAGCCTAAAAACATAACATTTGAATTTCTTACATGCATGAGCTGGGGCACTTTAAAACAAAAATATATGCAAAGATAGTTAAGAAATATACTTTGAAATAAATTGAAAATCGTATTTTCATGCTTTTCTTAGCCTGTTTTGCGTGAAAAGCGTTTAAACGCCTTTCATTTTATGTAATTTTTTTTACAATTTTAATAATTATTCTGGAAAAACGAAGTGCGCGAATGATCTGAAATTTTGCACAGATATTAGTGGTCTATACCTACTTCAAAAGGTCTACATATTTATCTGAAAAAAATATTTTCATTCCCATCATGTCAAAAAACCTTAGTGGAGCCCCTTTAATATTAATAGTAATTATTATTATTACATTTCTGTTTCCATTTAATTATAATTATAGTAACAAATTTAAATTATGGAAAAGAATAAAAAAAACATTTCTCAAAATATTACATTAAAGTCTAAATACCAATATTAAACTAAAACAAGAATACATGTTACACAGGGTGTCCGTTTGACCCTTGAAATGACTCTTAAACCCTTAAAATTTCAAAAAGGCCTGATCTGACCCTCAGGATTTTAACTGGAGGGTCAAATTTTGTTAAAATCATGGGGATTTGGCCTTGTAGTCGGTAAACTTAGTCAAAATGACCCTCAGGGTTTTATGGCTATTGAACACCCTGATTATTCATGATGTATAAGTCAGTACCTTGCATGCTGTGCAGACAAATTTCAGACCGGCTTGTGCTGCTTTCTTTTGATCATGGCTCTGAGACTTCTTCAACTTCTCCTGCTTCTCCTTGTTCTTCTGTTGTGATTGAATTTTCTGATGACCACGAGCCATTTTGATGCAACCAACCTATGAAATATAACATGTAAAATATTGAAGATATTGAATGTGTGTAGGTTCAATACTTAATTTTTAATTCATGAACAAGTTGAATAAAATTATATTATGCTGGCCTATGGTGAACATGATATTATTTTATTCAACAAATAAATTATATTTTAATTTAGTAATGAACCGAATAATATTCTATTTATCACAAACCCAAAATAAAGATTGTTTAAAGTGCAAAAGAGTCATTTTTCATTGACACCCCTATAGTGTAATGCTAACAGTTACCATGCCTATAGATCTATATTACAATACTGTTAAAGTGACCGTATTCTCATTCTTTTGCTGTCAATTAGTAATATCTTTCAAAAAGATAGACTATGTCTGTTAATTATAAATATAAGTGGCGGCTGGTCAAGTAATTAACTTTTGGGACTAGTTATCCTGACAGTGGGGCAAGTCATTGTTTCCTTGAACCAAATCGGCCCCTATGCAAAAATCAGCCCCTAGACGTTTCGGCCCTTTTCCGCGAGACGTTTCGGACCTTCTTTATTACAGTTTTATGTATTTAAGTATTAAAGGAATTTTTAAACTTAAAATCGTTAAAAATTGTAGTAAACTGATTGATTGATGGCACACAAACAATTAAGACACTTTAATCCTCAATTAATAATCCATTACAGATCTATCGATCTCTTAATTTAACTATTTAGATAAATGCTTTTTTTTCAAGGTGTAACAATATATAAAGACACTTAATCCTTAATTTATAAGACAGTTGACAAACTGCAAAAACTTTTTGAGTAACAAAGTTAATAACAATTATACCCCCAAAATCATTATTTAACTATTGAGATATAAGTTGTTGTTGGTTTCATGTATTGTTCTGTGTCTTGCTTTTTAATCATTTAAATTAAAAAAAATGCTTGTTGATAAAAAACAGATACAAATCTGTTTCAGTGTTTGTGTACTTTATTTTGTTTAATAAGTTTATGTTCTGTTCTGTTTGTTAAGATTACTACTATTTTAGCCTCATTCAAATACAAAATAATAATTTAATTATTGAATTTATTCAATAATTCTCTCATTCCTTTTATTTATTCATTTATTGAATTGCTATTAAAATTCTCGTATAAACACATAAGGTAAGACTTATTCTTAACAAAATATAGGGCTGATTTGGTTAAAGGCCGAAACGTCTTGGGTAATTTGGGGCCGATACGCCTTGGGGCCGAAATGACTCGAAAACCTTTACACTCATTGATCAGTACTGATCGGTTCCAGGTACGATTAAGAGTGTTTATAAGCTAATAGCTTCTTGCACAATCAATCTAAAATAAATTCTGTATAAACCAATTATAAAGATAATGGTAATTGTAGGCCTATTAATTTTGTAATGAAAAAAAGCTTTAATATAATAGATCAATTAATAAAATATGAAAACAACCAAAATTATAAAATACTGCTTTACTTTTGGAAATTGTTAGTTAAATGAAAGATATTGCTAGTAAAAATATACAAGCAAAAATTTTTCAGGCAAAAAAACTTGAATCAGAACTCTGTCGGCTAGCGACTGCATATCCGAAAAATACTCCAGTTCATTAAATTCCAAACGGAAACATTCAATAAATTTACGAGATCCTAAATGAATAATTCAATACACTAACTTATTTAAATGAAATGAAAGAATTCAAACCTTTTAAATATTTAAGAGAGACAAAGAAAAGCAGTTTTAAACATTCACCAGAAACTGTGATCAAGCGGAAGTTGTGTAAATGGACGTAGCCTCGTTCTGAATTCAAGATGTCAGCGCCCATGGTCACGAACATCGCAATAAAGTTAGCTTTTTAGTTTTTACATCGACATTTTAAATGTGTTAAAGGTATATTCCATGGATCATCATCGGCTTCTGTTTATCGATTCATTGCCTGTTTTCATTTTTTCATTGTCTTTTTTTCTTATTTTTATGCGTGCAAACTGTGAGGGCCTTTCGTACTCAGAATAACTCGGGCCAGTAAATGAATTTTAATTATTGCAAGCCTGTCAAAATCAGCCGCCATATGATCTGGGCGTCAAAATGTGCTCTTGTCAGAGAGGGCTAAATCTGCACAATCCAAATTTGGTGCAAGATTTTTTTCCTTTTTTTTGTTTTGTTGATTTTAGCAGAATGTAGATTTGAAAGAATTTTAAATTTATATTTATTTTCACAGACACTTGGGGTTATGTGCGTGGCTTCCCTTCTTGATCGGCACTTGTATACACTGTGTATATTTTAATCATGCAAACCGTACGTCAAAATATTTTTGCATATTATTACGACCTGGTCACTTGTAATAAAAATTTGTTTTCAGCTATTTTTAAATGTTTAAAAAAGTCCATAAATATATCATTATTTCATAAAGATAACAACGTTTGCTTTCCTTTGATGTGAGACGACTGGAATGAGTTTCGGCACTGTTTTGCGCTTTCATTTATGCCGAGAACCAAACTCCCCGCAGCGGTTACTTCCCCTAATCAGTAAAAAAACAAATCAAGAAGACTGATGGAAAGGGCCGAGAAGTTGCGATTGAATTTCTTTTTCCCAGCGATTTTTCCGCTATAATTTACTGGAAATATTCCAGTCGTCATGAATTCGTAAAGAAGCATGTGACATGGATAGGAAAATGTAATTAAATGTGCAAAGCTTGGAAGAAAGGTATGATCGGATAATAGCATGCATTTTTTTATTAAAAGAATATATGCATTGACTGATTTACACCAGAAATAAATGGCATGCGATAACATAAATACTTGAAAAATATGTAGGTCAGTTGTGTTAACATTTTGAAGCAAGGTATCTTCAGGAAATTGAAGTGTTGGTAAAAAATTGACATTTTTAAAACGTTGTGAAATTCTATTCAAACTTGTTCACGTGTTAGACACTTAACCGTCTCATACTAATATACTTAGCAAAAATTTAAAACTAATTCTTGTAATAAATAATACTTTCAGTTTTTTATATTCAGGGGCGGAGAAGAGTGGGGTCTATACTCCAAGTGTCTGTGTTTATTTTCTCCTTAATATATAGTTTTGATCTTGTCAATAGAATATACAGGGGTCAAAGGCACACCACTTTACATTGTATAGATTTTAATGGCTATAATTATACTGTATGATAGCCATGACAGGGTTTAATATTAGTGTAATTTTTAATGACTGAAACAAGCATAACTCCTAGTCAAAATATATTGACATGCCAAAGCTTGATTCTGAGATATTTTCGTTCTGGAGCAGAATTGTACAGACACAAACATAGCAAAATATCTCGTCACTCAGTACAATTAAGTTGGACTAGCATAACTCCATAACAACACTTTATTACATGTATACAAATTAGTTGGATATCATTATGTGTGTAAACAAATTAACGTCTCACATGTAATTTTATCCTTTCTGGAAATAGCAATCAGCGTGGTGCTGATAATTAATGGACAATTTTGTGTTGGAATACCCCACATTAATGGGGTCTACCTCTTAAATTTCTTTGTTGTTTTTTACACCTCACATAGGTCATAAAGGCAGAGATTAATACAGTTGGTTAAAGTAATACACTTGCCAATTTTTGTTGCAAGAATTAAAAATGATTGCCAATTTTATAAAAAATATTGTAAATGGCGACCAACAGCGTGAGCCCTGCAAATATTTATCACTGCTATAACCTATACAATTCAATATATTATCATTGATAGAGCTTATAGATTCGTCAAATAGTACAAAATCATTCTGGCATAAACTTAAAGGTATGTGTAATAAGAAAGCACATAGTTCAAACTCGATTACTTAAAACGAATGGAAAAATCATTTTGAATCTTTATTTAATGTTATTAACTATGAAAATTTTGAAGAGATTGATTCAATTCTACCAGAGCATATAGATAATGATATAGAGTTTTCAATTTTTATATCGGAAATTACAGACGAAGAAATCTTAAGGGCTGTAAAAGAACTTAAAAGAGGAACTTCGGGGGGTGAAGATGATATTATTCCAGAATTTTTTATTAACGGTATTGATTTATTGATTCCTTTAGTTAATAAGATATTTAATAGATTATACAATAATGGTGATTTTCCGGAATCATGGAGTAAGGCAATTATTGTTACTATACATAAAAAAGGAAATATAAATTCCACTGATAATTATAGAGGTATTTCTCTTTTAAATATATTTAGCAAGATTTATACTAGTATTTTGACACGGAGACTAACTTTTTATGTTAATATCTTTAATAAAATTAGTGAACCACAAGCTGGATTCCGAGAAGGTTACTCGACAATTGATAATGTTTATGTACTTCAAGCAGTTATTGACAAACAGTTATCAAAGCCAGGTGGTAAACTCTATGTAGCATTTATTGATTTTATGAAATGTTTCGATTTGATAAATAGACATAATATTTGGCAAGCTTTAAAACAAGCCGGTGTAAAAGGTAAATTATATAATGCAATATTTGGTATGTATCGGTCGGTGCAGGCTTGTGTTAGAACTGATGAAGGGCTAACTGAATATTTCAGCTGTCCCATAGGTCTAAAACAAGGTTGCATGGCTTCGCCAATTCTATTTTTAGTTTTTATTGATGAATTAATTAAACGAATTGAAAATAGTGGAATCAGAGGTATCCAGCTGTTCCCAGATACAACTGAGTTATCATCTTTATTATTTGCAGATGATTTGGCCTTAGCTGCAGATACTGTTGTTAGCCTTCAGAAGTTATTAAATTTGGTAAAAAATTTCTGTGATGAAAAAAATGTAAAAGTTAATCCTGTAAAATCAAAAGTAATGGTTTTTAAGAAAGGTGGGAAATTAGCGAAAGGGGAGAAATGGTTTTATGATAATCAAATTCTTGAAGTTGTAAGCAATTTTAGTTATGTAGGTGTAACATTAACACAACAGTTGTCCTTAAACAGAATGGCTAGTGAACAAGCGTCTAAAGCAAAAAGAGTACTTATTTCTATACTTACGCAATTATATGACTACGGACAGTTACCCCCAAAAGTATTTTTTAATATTTTTGACACAAAAATTAGTCCTATTTTACTTTATGGATCAGAAATATGGGGTATACACAAGTTAGTACAGCCAGAGTTAGTGCATAACTATGCATGTAAAAGATATTTATGTGTGAAAGAAAAAACAATTAATGCAGGTGTCCTAGGTGACTGTGGGAGATTTCCTATGTTTATAAATTCTGCTAAAAGAGCTGTAAGATATTGGTGTAAAATACTTAAAATGGGTGAACACAGATTAGTTAAAAAATGCTATTTTATGCAGTTGTTTTTGGATAGTACGGGGCAAACTAATTGGTGTACTGGTATTCGTAATTTATTATGTAAAAATGGTTTTGGCTACATTTGGTATAATCAAACAGTCAATAATGAAGACTATTTCATAAATTCTTTTGTACAAAAATTAAAGGACCAATATCTACAAGAATGGCAAACAATTATAAATGATAGTTCTAAATTGTATGCGTATAGACAGTTTAAATGCAATATCGAACATGAATATTACTTAACAGTAGTGACAATTAGAAAATTCAGAAATGCTCTTGCCAAACTTCGGTTGTCCTCCCATGATTTAGAAATTGAAAAAGGTAGATACCAGAATATTTTAAGAGAACAAAGGATATGTAAATTATGTCACGAAGCAATTGGAAATGAATATCATTTTGTTTTAGTTTGTAAAAAATTGTCTTTGATTAGAGAAAAATACATTAACAAAAAATTCTTTAATAATCCTAATAATCATAAATTTAATGTTCTGATGTGCTCTCGCTCTGATAATGTTATAACAAATTTAGCTATGTATGCATATTATGCATTCAAAGAGAGAAATGATATATTAAGTAATACAGATACTGACAGTTAGAAATCATTAGGATATACTTACTATATTGTTGAGATCACATTCTTGAAATCATTATCTATGTTATAACACAGATACTTAAATTTGAAATTATTATTATAAAATATTTGAGAATATGCTTATAATATCATGAATGTTACTTTTAGGTATTGTTTAGTTTGTTGTTTTCAATTTTGAATACGTTTGTACAGTGATGAGATATATGGATTTACTTTTCATTTCGGGCTATGATGAACAAAGCTTAAGACTGATCAAAACACTATTGCCTTTTATGTTAAGGCTATAGTATGTTTTCCTTATTTTGCAATGAATAGCCATAAGTGAAGATCTTATGTTTTGTTTTTCGTTAAGATCGACACGCATTTTGGTAAATTATTCAACAATAGTTCTGTGTGTTTCAATATAAACATTATTAGGAATTACATTGATCTGTACTGACACCAGTCAAGAAATTATATGTAAATGTATATATTGTTGTAATGGGCCGGTGGCCAATATCAATAAATAAATTGTCATTGTCATTGTCATTGATACTTTTTTTTGATATATCAAAAAAACAAAATTTTATAAGTGAAATAAAAATTTTCTATAAGTGACAGCTGTTATAGAAGGTTAGTGCGGTGGCAATGATAGCAATATGCTTCAATATGCTTTAATTAAAAGTTTTTCCACAAAGGTTTTTTTCAGGGGTGTGGAAATATGAATTTTTGCCTCTTGCCCTTGGACAAATTGGGCAAATAAATTTTCTTTGTCAGTAGCTTAACTTTACATGCAATTTTGAAAATACCAAATATTGGCCATAGGCTTTTAACCGATGCATAAAGACCAGACATGATTTCTGCAGTTTTAGGAAACAATCTACAAATTTTATAAGCAGTGACAGGCTTTTGTCCAAGTTATAACCCTTTTGGTGCTTATAATATTAATTTAATCTGAATATAAATTTAAGCTTATGATCATTCTTTTTTGTTTCACTACAATTTAGGTGAACGTTTTTTCTGTTCGGACACTTACTGATTCTTTTGGTTATTCGTGGCTAAGAAAAGCAAGATCTAATAACAAATCAATGTGTGCCATTGTAAAAATTTGAACCAAAACAACTTTCCAATTGTAACTGAATATGAATGTTAAAATATACTTTAAGTGATTGCCTCTAAATGATCTGCATGTATCAAGATGCTTGCTGTCTGATGACCTTCCTACAAGAGTTCACCCATGGGGTGAAATTATTGATATACATGTATATGAAAAGGTGTATTTACTCATAGTTAACTAAAATTCATAACTTCCTAAAATAAATGCTCCCCATTGATATGAGGTAGAAATGCAGTATTCTATTTTTGTCTACAATGTACTTACTCAGATTTTCACTTGTTAGCAAAATCTACGTGTCAGCAGGCATAAAGTCCCAGAGTAAGGCAATTCTGTTAAAGGATTTCCACAACCCTGAATAGTTTATTTGTTTTTCAGGCTAATGGGATCTATTATCAGACCAAATCTTTTGTTTAAACCTTGCAAATTATGTCAGTCAATACGTAAGGCCTCTGGATCTACTAGACGTCATGAAGCTCGAGAAAGACGTAAGAAAGAGGTGATTCAACTGAAAAGTGAGAAAGGTACGCCAGCTGAACGTGTTTATGTATGGGGTCATGCTGCTGCAGGTGCTTTAGGTGAGTAAAATTGTCCAAAAAAAACCCATTCAAAATTTCATAATGCCAGCTTCTCAACTGGAAGAAATGTCACTGGCACTACAAGAAAGTATTACAACAAAATCAAAGTGTATTTAAAAGTATTGCCTTTAATTACTGTATTATATTAACTTTGTATATGAAGTTACATTGTATTGACATTATGACATTACTGTCACAGTTGGGGGGGGGAGGGAATGCATGTCTTTCTTTTAATTTTGTATACATGTATGAAGTTACATTGTATTGACATTATGACATTATTTTTTTTATCAAATTAAGAAAAAAATTGCTATTTGACTTTCATAAATTGTGTCAATTTCACATTTTTAGTTCACTGTCACAGTTAGGGGGTGGGGGTGGAGAAAGGCATGTCTTTCTTTTAGATTCTCCTTGCATTACAGTAACTGTTGTGTACATGGAAATGCTACATACTGCTCAACAAATAAAAGACATAAAAATATAACATGAATGGATGTTGTTCTATATATTTTCAGGTGTAAGATCATATTTACGTCCAGAACGCAGTAGTCAGAGTCCTGTAAAAATACAACATAGACCTGCTAGACTGAGATTTATGGATGAAAATGATATACAGGTAAGATCAAGACAATTTAGTTAGGCAAAAAAAAAATACTGTTAATAGTTTCTGGCCCAATATAAAAAGCTATAGGGTAGGTAGGAATTTCTTTTTTTTTATGACTTTACATATACATTAATTTTGTATATACAATTATACATTGCAAAGATAATATTTTGAAAAAGTAGAAAAAGTAGAAAAGCAAGTTATTTCATAAATTAGGTAAGCAGTCAAGAAAGAGGGTAGAAGGGAGACCAGTGAAACAAAGCTATTTTTCATTGACTTTTCAAGATATGGCCAAAGTAAAAGAAGTTTGTTTGACAGGGAAATTAGGTCATTAACTACTCAGGAGTTTGTTTCATAGGGAAATTAAGTCATTAATGCTAGAGATTTTTTTCACTAGGTAATTGGGGCATTATAGCTTAGCGAGTGTGTCTAATAGGGAAATCAAGTCATTAAATGTTAGAGTTTGTTTCATAGGGAAATCAGGGCATTGAATCTTTGTGTTTATTGTGTTTAATAGGGAAACTAAGTCCTGTAATGTTAGAAAGATTGTTTCACAGGGAAATTAGAACATTAAATTGTAGGGATTGTGTTTCATAGGTAAAATCAAGTTATTAAATGCTTAGGAGTTTCTTTTATAGGAAAATTTGTGCATTAAATTGTATGGAGTGTGTTTCATAGCGAATGCTAAGGAGTTTGTGAAAAAGGAAATCAGAAAATTAAATTTTACGGAGTGTTTTTCATAGCAAAATTAAGTCTTTAAAGGGATACTCAGGCAAATATATGACAACAATATCAAAATTATCTAATGTACTCAAATCACCCTAAAATGACATTTGTTTAAGTCCCAACATGAATTTCTGTATAAATTCTATATACATGTATATTTGGTTTAAAGCATTAATAAATCTATATATGTTGAACGAAATTTAAACACCGGCAGAATCACTGAGTATTTAAAAAAACATGTCATGTGACATGAACAAACCCTGAAAGTTTCAATGACAGAATATGTGGATATTGTATGTTTAAAATAAATCTAAGTCATCCATTTGACATGTTCTTTAACATTTCGAGAGTTTACTATAACAACAATTGTGAAATCTTAAAGTGTGTCAACTTAGGAAACCATCATTTTATTCTTTATGAAGAGAAAAAGTTTTGTACCTGTGACTGCCTAATGTATTCATTTTGAGGACATTTACAGAATAATGAATGAAAAGTCAAAAAACGAAGAAATGAAAATTTGCCTGTGTCTCCCTTTAAATATCAAGGAGTTTGTTTCATAGGAATGTTATGAAAAAAATTTATTGTTTAATAGGTTTACAATGTGGCATGTGGATATGGCTTCACTCTGTTTGCTGCAAAGAGAAGAAGACGACACATGGTTCTTGCCACTGGAATAAACACAGACTCTCAGTTAGGCTATCATGAGTTCCCTAAAAATACAGGTATGGGAAAGTAATAATTACTGCCAAATCATTATTATTCATGGGGCACTAATTTTCTATGAAATTATTGGTTTCCACAAAATAACTTTTGAATGATTTCAATGATTGTGTTTAAATTTGGCATGAAAAATATGGACCAGTCAATTTAGGAAATGATACACAAGTACTACTTTATCACATAAGTAAGTTTATGAATATCAGTATCGGACAGAATGTTATTAGTTATAAATCTGTATTTTCCAGGACGTGTATTGGATTATATAATTGAGCCAGTGCCGGTAGAAATACCAGGGATATCACAGGACAACCATAGATCTGTACTACAGGTATCAGCCGGCCGGGCCCACAGTGTCTTTCTTACTGAAGCTGGAGGTTTGTGTATAGATACTACATGTGTTTACATTAAACTTTATCTATATTGGAGAAATTCATTGGTGCAAGATTACTGACACATGCTGAAAGGTTCTATTTATCAGCTGTGGGATGAAATATTTTTCCAAATTGTATAAATAACAAAAGAATCAAGTGGCAGGTTTGATAGATAAGACTTGTATTTTTACCTTCTTCCTTAGAAAAGGTCTTCTATGCATTCCAGATTTACAGTTCTTTTTATTTCTGTAGAGTTAGGGATGCGTGATTTAGGTCACCAACTTAAAATCACTTGGTCCTAGCAACTTGTTGTCACTGATATTCATAAAGTTAATATGTTTTCTTCATTATATACATGTATATATTTGTATCGTTACAGTGTTCTCACAAGGTAACAATGCATATGGGCAATGTGGTAGACCTTCAGTGGAAGGTGAAAGCTTTCAGTAAGTTTTGCTGTTTTAGTTTTCTTTCCCAAAATATTACACCCGGGGCAGATGTTTCCTTAAATTTGTACATAATATATGTATAATAGTGCCATCTGATTTAGTGATCATTTGCAGGACAGAAAGATAAGTCATAAATTTTTTCCGAGATAAACAATTTTATGGTCGGTCACTTGGTCTTTCAAAAAAATGGCAAATAAAAGTTATTTAAGGCCATAAATTGTTCAAAAACATGCTTCATCATTTCATTATTTGACATATTAGGGAAATCTCTAATCTGTCCAGTTACTTTTGGATGAACAGTGAACTTAAGTTCTAAACAAATTTGAAAAAGAATAGCATAGACATAAGGATAATTAATGCTTAAACGAAAGTGGGTCAGATAGGTTTATATCCATCCAGACAAATTATTCAGTTTTACAAATCATTGGGGGAAAAAGTTGTTTTACAAAGCTTTATTTTCATTTGCTTTAAGGCTATTTAACATTATGCCCCAGAACTGCTTTTTATTTGTATTTCTCAAAAGATTTTTTTTATTTTTGATGTTTTGAATTTGTTTCCAAAACGTAACTCATTGGCAAATTACCAGAATCATTTTTGCTACTGTTGCCTTTGAACAACTAGTACTATTGTAGTTATTAAGGATTTTGAATGGAAGACAAAATATATTTGTACTACCTTGTTTATATTTGACTTCTTTTATAACAAATAATTTCACATTCAGTGTTACTTTCTTCAGATCATAAACATCTAACATGCTCTAAAACCTTACATGTTATAAAATACATGTGTGTCTTTTCTAAAGAAGGCAAATTTTATTTGTTTCTGAGGCATTTTGTGCCTTTAAGGATAACTTTAACAAAGATCAAATATATTTTTGAGTTGTTTCATAATGTTTTCTAAATTCCAATAACATTCCTTAAGGCCTCAACAGACGGTAGGATTTTGAAGTACAACACCAATTAAAACTGAGATGTACAGACAAATTTTAATGTGTGAAGGCTACTATTTCTTGATTTCGGAAACCTTAAGTCTAGATGTAAGGGATAGGACATGTTCTATTTTGAAAATCTTGTCGTACGGATTTTTTCAGACCTCCCACGATGACAAGTAACAGATAAGCAAATTACCTCCTGATAAAGGGTGTAATGAATGAAATTCCAGAACAATTAGGGCTTAAAGGTAAACATAGTAGTAAGATGGGGTAAAAATGATGTTGAAAAACTCTTCAGGAGACCCAAAGTTGTGTTATGTTCGAATCCCAAATTATTCCGAAAATGATTGTCACGGTATTGAGTTGTTCTCTAATAACATGAATAAGGGGAGGGGAGGTAGTTTGTAGGCGGCTGGATAGCTTGGTCAGTAGAGCCGCAGTACGGTATTCCGAGGGTCCCAGGTTTGAGTCTCGGTCAGGCTTCACATTAAAAAATATATATATATAATTTTTTTTTAAATGGAGGTGTTTCAATCATTACTCATGGCAAAAAAAAGTATTTAGTGAGTAAAGTATGTTAAAGGATCAATGTAAAGGGACCTTTTTTAATGGAAACCTCAGATGATTCTTACAGTGTAGAATTACCGTCTGAATGCAAGTGTTGTATAGCTTTGAAAATTGTACATCTTATCTCTAATTAGTGCGGTACATCTAAATCCTACCGTCTGTTGAGGCCTTTACTGAAACTATATCATGAGAAATCTTTTATATACCAATGATCACTTTGGGTTAAAATTCCAGTTAGTTTATATTAATTTATTTTAGTTGGGTTGTGTGTTGGAAGCTAAAAGCTTAATATTGAAACTCTCTCAAATCTGTTTCTGGAACCAAACAGTACTATGCAATGAGTTTTAAATTTTTTGCTCATGGAAACAACGGCTTGCCAGGGTTTGAAACCACGGAGCCAGCAATCCTTAGATTACTAGTCCAACACATTAAACATGCCAAAATCCGCCAGTTGAGTTTTAGATTTTTCATGTGTGGAAGTATTCTGGCTGGCTTACAGAAGGTTGGTGGTGATTCTACTGAAGGTGTGATCTTGTATCCTGTACATGTATATACACAGAGACGTACCTAAAGTGACTTCCTCTGACAATAAAATGCCTTTCTGCGCAAGAAAACGATTTCCTCTTTGATCTTAAATTAATAAACTTGACTGGACCACAAAAAACACATTGTCAGAGTGCCCCCTATATAATAAAAACCCAACTCCTTCAAAAAGTTAAATTTATATATCATAGTTCTCTATTATTTACAGCAAAGTTTTCAACATACAAAGAGTGGAGGGACTTCCAGACAATGTTAGCAAGGTATTTTTATAAGGGTTATTTTATCATTGATTAAGTCAGCAGTGATTAGGTTTTTCCCCCTAAAATGGAGGCTAAATAAATGCGTGCTTCAAATTAACAAAAATGTTCAAAATTCTTCAATGGATCTTAAAACTTATTCAAAATATGTGAAAATTTCATTTCAATCAGCTTAAAGTTATATTGGTACATACAAAATGTATTAATATGAGTGGGAGGCATATATCAAACTTGCAGGCAGGGAAAGGGTTAACCCTTGTTAGGGCGACTATACAAAGTATATGGAGAGCTGTCCTACTCGCCCCGGCGTCGGCGGTGGCGTCCTCGTCCAGATTTCAGATTAAAGTTTTGGTGCAGTAAAATATTTTTCACTATAACTTTGTCATTTCTTAAGGTATCAACTTCAAACTTCAAATATATGTTCCTTATCATCAACCACATCTTATGTGACAAGGTTCATAACTCTAGTGCCAATATTTTTAGACTTATCTCCACTTGAACTTAGAATTTTCCTTAAAATACTATTTTTTACGGTAACTCTTTATTTATTAAGGGATAAACTTCATACTTCAAATACATGTTCCTTAACATCAACCAGATTTTATGTGACAAGGTTCGTAACTCTAGCACCGACATTTTTGGGTTTATCTCCCCTTGAACTTAGAATTTTCCTGAAAAAATACTTTTTTTTACTGTTACTTCTTTATTTTCTAAGGGATCAACTTCATACTTCAAATATATCTACCTTATCTCCATCCACATCTTATGTGACAAGGTTCATAACTCTAGCACTAATATTTTCAGATTAATCTCCCCTTGAACTTAGAATTTTCCTTAAAAAATTCTATTTTTTACTGTTACTTCTTTATTTCTTAAGGGATCAATTTCATACTTCAAATATATGTACCTTATCATCATCATCCACATCTTAAGTGACAAGGTTCATTACTCTAGCACTAATATTTCAAGAATTATCTCCCCATAAACTAAGATTTTTTTACTAGAAAAATGTTATTTTTTACTATGACTTTTTTGGTTTTAAAGGTATCTACCTCAAACTTCAAATACTTATTCCTTATCATCAATTACATTTCATGTGACAATGTTCATAACTCTTGAAGCAATATTTACAGATTTATCTCTCTTTGAACTTAGGATTTTCTTTAAGAAATATTATAACTTCTTTACTTTTTAGCTCGACTATTCGATAAGAATAAGTAGAGCTATTGCAGTCACCCGAGCGTCGGCGTCGGCGTAACCACTTATGTTAAAGTTTTTGTAATAGTTCAAATATTTTCAAAGTCCATTGACATATGGCTTTGAAACTTTGCACACTTGTTCACCATCATGACCCCAACCTGTAGACAGGAGGAGGTAACTCTATCAAGCATTTTGACAGAATTATGCCCCTTTTTCGACTTAGAATTTACGTTAAAGTTTTTGTAATAGTTCAAATATTTTCAAAGTCCATTGACATATGGCTTTGAAACTTTGCACACTTGTTCAACATCATGACCCCAACCTGTAAACAGGAGGAGGTAACTCTATCAAGCATTTTGACAGAATTATGCCCCTTTTTCGACTTAGAATTTACGTTAAAGTTTTTGTAATAGTTCAAATATTTTCAAAGTCCATTGACATATGGCTTTGAAACTTTGCACACTTGTTCACCATCATGACCCCAACCTGGAAACAGGTGGAGGTAACTCTATCAAGCATTTTGACAGAATTATGCCCCTTTTTCGACTTAGAATTTACGTTAAAGTTTTTGTAATAGTTCAAATATTTTCAAAGTCCATTGACATATGGCTTTGAAACTTTGCACACTTGTTCACCATCATGACCCCAACCTATAAACAGGAGGAGGTAACTCTATTAAGCATTTTGACAGAATTATGCCCCTTTTTCGACTTAGAATTTACGTTAAAGTTTTTGTAATAGTTCAAATATTTTCAAAGTCCATTGACATATGGCTTTGAAACTTTGCATACTTGTTCACCATCATGGCCCCAACCTGTAAACAGGAGGAGGTAACACTATCAAGCATTTTGACAGAATTATGCCCCTTTTTCGACTTAGAATTTACGTTAAAGTTTTTTGTAATAGTTCAAATATTTTCAAAGTCCATTGACATATGGCTTTGAAACTTTGCACACTTGTTCACCATCATGACCCCAACCTGGAAACAGGTGGAGGTAACTCTATCAAGCATTTTGACAGAATTATGCCCCTTTTTCGACTTAGAATTTACGTTAAAGTTTTTGTAATAGTTCAAATATTTTCAAAGTCCATTGACATATGGCTTTGAAACTTTGCACACTTGTTCACCATCATGACCCCAACCTGTAAACAGGAGGAGGTAACTCTATCAAGCATTTTTTTTACTATCAAGCACTAAGAATAGTCGAGCGTTGCTGTCCTACCGACAGCTCTTGTTAAGGTATCTACTTCAAACTTCAAATATATATTCTTATCATTACACACATGTTGTGTGACAAGGTTCATAACTCTAGCGAGACTATTTCTAGAATTATTCCCCTTGATCTTGGAATTTATGTTAACAATGTTATTTTTTTACTATAACTTAAAACATAATTATACATAATTGATTTTTCTTTCATAGTTTTGTCCTCCTTACTGCGTCCAGTATTTTATTAGTCGAGCTTCGCTGTCTCCTGTGACAGCTCTTGTTACATTGATTGTTATTCAGGTTGTATGTGGACAGGACCATACTCTTTTTCTGACAAAAGATGGTAAAGTTTATTCCTGTGGTCTTGGTGCAGATGGGCAGTTAGGTAAGTACACATGGGGAATATTTGTATGTAATCATTTTTTTTAATCAAGCTTTGTATGATAATTGTTCAAAACCCATATAATAAACCCGGCAGAAGAAAGCTCTGAGATCTTCAGATTAACAGATTAGTAGAAGTTTTTGCATGTTGTCAATGCTATTACTTAAAGATGTTTCTGTGAGTACTGCAATTTTAAGCTCGACTTTTAAAAGAAAGGTGAGAGCTGTTGTAATCACATAGTCGTCAGTGTTGGCATTGCCGTCACACTTTGGTTTACTTTTTGCTGGCATTTGGTATCTCCAATTTTACTGAACGGAATTGGTTGAAACTTCACACACTTATTTGAGAGCATACTAGGAGGTCACTTTTAAAGGCAGAATTATGGCCCTTTTTGAAAGTTCTACATTGCTCAGGCTCTTGTATTTCTACCTTTCCTACTGACAGCTCGTGTTTTACAAAAGCAAAGATGGAAAGTTTAAACTTGTGCATAGAATTTTCTTAACTTTGCATGATTAAAGAGGATCATGATTGAAACAAATTGATGAAAAAAGTTTTTGTCCTCACCATCCTACTTTTTGAGTTTAATTCAACATTAATGCATATACATGTAGTTCCTTTGATATTTCTTATTATAACAAGAAAATCACACAGATTTTTGTTAAATATAATAAGAGTTTTTAGCTTAGTACTACTTTTGTGATGGCAGTCTGTCTATCAGCGTTCATTGTTGACCGCAATTTCTTTAAACAACATCTCCTCAATCACTTAGCCAGTTTAGACCAAACTTCACAGCATAAACTTGGCTCTTATTTTAGTTTCAAGCTCTATGAAGTCAAGAGCACTGTTTTACTGATAGTTATTGTTAAAAAACTAATATTACCTGAAATCTGTTCATAAAGTCTAGGAAAAAAGAAAGGCAGTGGTCTATTTTGGTAATCATTCTTCAAGAACTATGATAGGGGTGTCCTGGCTGGGTGGTTAAGGTTGTTGACTTAAAACCAATTAACTCTCAATGCTGTTGGTTTAAATTCTGACAGGTACTTTTGGATTCTTTGATATGAGGATGCTATCCATCAAGCATATGGAACATCGGTGGTTCTACTCAGGTTGCTGTTCTTGTCTGAAATAATGGAGGGAAGGTCATCTGAGGTATTCCTTCATCAGTAAAGCTGGAAAATCACCATATGAACTACACTGTGTTGGTGTGACATAAAACTAAACCAAAAAAAGAAATCAAGAACTTTGGTAATTTATTTTCTTTTATCATCTTCACGTTTCAATAACTTAGCCTTAAAATTTACATTGTATTTCAGGATTACAAAGTTTTGAGTCAGTAGGTATCCCACAGCAAGTAAAAGGTGATATTGAGGGTGTAAATATAGTAGATATTGCATCTAGAACAGACTGTGTCCTGGCTGTATCTAACACAGGTGACGTTTTTGGATGGGGAAACTCTGAATACAGTCAGTTGGCAATGGTTACCACTGAAACACAAGTAAATGTTCCAAAATATTTACCATTCAAGGATTGTGGGAAAACAAAGAAAGTGGGTGCTGGGGGATCTGTATGTATCCTGCTAAATGGTGAGTTTTTCAAATGTAGTTTGTAACAAACACTCTACCTATGTTTGCAGACTTTTTTTATCCCACAAGTGAAATGGGTGGGGCTTTTAATATGATTTTCAAAAACTTTCTGTAGTCTAACCAGACTAAGTTGATAAGTGTTAATTTTGAATATAAATTTTATACTTCTATCAATGAAATGGATGAATAACAATTAAAAAATATCATAAATGACTTAAAATATCTGTTCAACAATATTTATAAGTATTAATTCTACATTAATACCATTAGCCTTCTGACAATTTTTTCATCACTTAAGAGAATTACATATAATAAAAACGGAGTTCATTCAGTTAATTTAGAAAGTTGTGATATAAACATTCATGGTGGCTACCAAACTATTGTAGGTAACTGGACCAACAGTGATAACTTTACATTTTGTAATTATTTTGATAAGTAGGCCAATTGTGATAATTAGGTCAATTATGGTGATATCTAAAACAATGATGATATAATTATAGTGTTGATCAAAACAATAATTATTTTGTGGTTACCTGACAAATGTTGACCAATTATGGTAATTAGACAATGGTCTTAGACTACACTTTTAGTGATAATAAGACCATTTGTAATCTACATGTATGGCGTAGGCTTCTTGAAACTTTTTTTACACATTGTTATTAGTATTTTTATGTTTAATCATGATAAATGATGTTTGAAGTATAAGTGTGAAATTACTTCAGATATTTTTTTTTTTGCTGCAGAGAGTGGACATGTTCATGTGTGGGGTTACGGTGTACTAGGAAAGGGACCAAACGTGACTTTACTTAAGACACCAAGTTTACTGCCCCCACCATTATTTGGCTGTAATGAACTGAATCCATATGTTAATGTTAAAGATATAAGCTGTGGAATGAGTCATTTTGGTGCAATAACAAGTAAGTTAACTCAACTGTTATCCCATCTTATTTCTTCATTGAACTGTATTTACTTCTGTCTTAGGGCTGTATTAAGTTCTATAAGTAAAATAGGCGGTATTGAGTTCTGAAATAGGCTGTATTAACTACTGATATAGGCTGTATTAACTACTGATATAGGCTGTATTAACTACTGATATAGGCTTTATTAAGTACTGAAAAAGGTTGTATTAAGTACTGAAATAGGCTGTATTAAGTACTGAAAAAGGTTGTATTAAGTACTGAAATAGGCTGTATTATGTACTGAAATAGGTTGTATGAAGTGCTGAAATAGGCTGTTAGAAGTGCTGAAATAGGGCAGTACTGAGTACTGAAATAGACTGTATTAAGTACTGAAATAGGCGGTACTGAGTACTGAAATAGACTGTATTAAGTACTGAAATAGGCTGTATTAAGTACTGAAATAGGCTGTATTAAGTACTGAAAAAGGTTGTATTAAGTACTGAAATAGGCTGTATTAAGTACTGAAATTGGCTGTATTAAGTACTGAAAAAGATTGTATTAAGTACTAAAATAGGCTGTATTAAGTACTGAAATAGGCTGTATTAAGTACTGAAAAAGATTGTATTAAGTACTGAAATAGGCTGTATTAAGTACTGAAATAGGGCTGTATAAAGTACTGAAAAAGATTGTATTAAGTACTGAAATAGGCTGTATTAAGTACTGAAATTGGCTGTATTAAGTACTGAAAAAGATTGTATTAAGTACTGAAATAGGCTGTATTAAGTACTGAAATTGGCTGTATAAAGTACTGAAAAAGATTGTATTAAGTACTGAAATAGGCTGTATTAAGTACTGAAACTGGGTGTATTAAGTTCTGAAATTGGCTGTATGAAGTACTAAAATAGGCTGTATTAAGTACTGAAATAGGCTGTATGAAGTGCGGAAATAGGCTGTATTAAGTACTGAAAAAGATTGTATTAAGTACTGAAATAGGCTGTATTAAGTACTGATATAGGCTGTATTAAGTACTGATATAGGCTGTATTAAGTACTGAAATAGGCTGTATTAAGTACTGAAAAAGATTGTATTAAGTACTGAAATAGGCTGTATTAAGTACTGAAATTGGCTGTATTAAGTACTGAAAAAGATTGTATTAAGTACTGAAATAGGCTGTATTAAGTACTGAAATTGGCTGTATAAAGTACTGAAAAAGATTGTATTAAGTACTGAAATAGGCTGTATTAAGTACTGAAACTGGGTGTATTAAGTTCTGAAATTGGCTGTATGAAGTACTAAAATAGGCTGTATTAAGTACTGAAATAGGCTGTATGAAGTGCGGAAATAGGCTGTATTAAGTACTGAAAAATATTGTATTAAGTACTGAAATAGGCTGTATTAAGTACTGAAAAAGATTGTATTAAGTACTGAAATAGGCTGTATTAAGTACTTAAACTGGCTGTATTAAGTTCTGAAACTGGCTGTATTAAGTACTGAAATAGGATGTATTAAGTACTGAAATAGGCTGTATGAAGTGCTGAAATAGGAGGTACTGAGTACTGAAATAGACTGTATTAATTACAGAAAAAGTTTGTATTAAGTACTGAAATAGACTGTATTTAGTCCTGAAATTGGCTGTATTAAGTACTGAAACTGGCTATTTCTAGTGTTCATTTACCTTACTTTTTTTGTTTCCCAAAATTTTTCTTGAACTATCCATACCTGGTATTTAATTTTTTGTATTTGTTGCTTGATTTTATAGGTGTTGGAGATCTTTACACATGGGGCAAAGGAAAATATGGTTGTCTAGGAATACATAAAACAGAGGTCCAGTATTTCCCCTTGAAGGTTAGTCAGAGTTATAGTCATTTTGAATTCTATTTCATTCATATAGCCAAATATGTCGGAACTGAAAGTAGTTACCTTTGCCACTAGTATAGAGCTAAGCTGGCATAGCCACAGTCTGGCCAGTATGTAGACATAGTCTGGTTTGTACATAGACACAGTCTGGTTTGTGCATAGACACAGTCTGGTCAACATATAGACACAGTCTGGTCAGTACATAGACACCATCTGGCTAGCACTTAGACACAGTCTGGCCAGCATATAGACACAGTATAGCAAACATATAGATAAAGTCTGGCTAGCATATAGGAACAATCTGGCCAACACATAGACACAATCTGGCAAACATATAGACACAGTATAGCAAACATATAGATAAAGTCTGGCCAGCACATAGACACAGTCTGACCAGCACATAGACACAGTCTGGTCAACATATAGACACAGTATAGCAAACATATAGATAAAGTCTGGCTAGCATATAGACACAGTCTGGCCAGCATATAAACAAAGTCTGGCCTGCAACTAGACACAGTCTTGCCAGCACACAGACAAAATCTTTGCAGGCTTTATAGTTGGCAACTCAGCTTATGTATTTTGGTACTGAATTGCTTTCACTTAGAATGAACTGTTCAAACTAAAGCAGAGTAAGTCAATTTCACAAAGTCTGAATAATAAGGATTTTTTGGAGTCTTTTTTCTTAAGGTCTTAAGGTTTAAATCTCGTACCATCTCAAGGGATATAGATTTGTTTAAGCTTATTGGAATGGCCTCTGTCTGTTTGTCCGTCTGTCTGTTTGTAAGATTTTAATGTATGTTCCAAAACTTTTAAACTGATTTGAAAATTTTAATATAACTTGGTAGAAATGAGATGATGAGCAGATTGCAGCAACCAGATCTCAACCAGCAAAAAACACCAGAAAATATCAGAAACAGTTATAAAGAATATCTTTAATTGATTTAAACTTCAGAGAAGTGTTTTATTTTTATTCTAAGATTTTATTCTTGGTTTCAGGTTGCCATGCCAGCGTTAACACATACTGTGGAATGCGGTGTGGACCACACTGTTGCTCTTTGTAGATCATTTGCTTGACACAAACTTACATTGTATGAAGCATTTCTAGCTTGTCTGTTTTGAACACAAAGTCGAACTATTAGCCATCATGCAAGATGAAGAAAAGATGCATACTTTCATACACACGGTTTTGTCTTGTTTATCATGTAGGCACTTATCATGGTCCACAACAAATTGTGTCCGATCCTACAAAATGCTGAAGAATGTTAAGCAGTTTTTTATTACTTGGATCAGTGCTTTAGACAAGGGTGTACAATATTCCAAATGTAATAGACCTTCAGACAAGTTTTGCTTACCCTTATGAATCATTCCAGAGGATGGTAGACAGTATTGTATAATTATTATATGAACACATTTTACAATAATGTGTATAAGAAATGTAATATAATATTAATGATTAAAATATGATTTGTTGACTACTAGTATTTGTTTGTTTATTTATTGCTGCATTGATGGCAGAAATCTTCATTGTACTGATTACTACAGTCAGGTAATAAACTTGGTTGGTTAATGGTATATTAACATTAGCAAATAGAACAATTTCATTGCTGTGGACTTACTGTCCATAAACTGGGGATAATGTAAGGTTAATTCAAGTTCGTTGCACCATTTCATAAAATATTTTGAGCGGTTGAAATACAAAAACATGTAGCATATTCGTAAAATCCGTGAAAAGGGTTGTTTTCATCACAAATTTGCAAGAAGTAAAGGTGTTATAACCAAAAAAGTCGTCATAGAGAGTAAGGCTGGCCACATACATGTATCAACCCACTGACTTGAGAATGTTACAGACGTCGTCGGAGGTAAAATGCTCCCCTTGTAGACTATGACAAACCAAATTTAACTATCGGGTAACAGGTATCAGTGTTGCTAGGTTTACCACTAGCATTTGCTCAGCACTGTATTATACCATATTCAACATGACTTAGTTTGTATTTTTCGGGGATAGTTATGAGAGTAGGCTAGCGAAAATCTGCAAAATACAATGTGTGTGAAATGTCTTTGTGTGGATTAAGAACAGGTTGAATGGATGCAGACCTTTATTCTGGTTGCTAATATATTCTGAAGCTCATACAGGTATTTTACATTTGGGAGAGAAATGATACAACACCAATATCTTGCCTAGAGATTTATTCAATCGGATTAAGGATATTCTTTAAGGACTTAAAGAAAAAAATAGTGACGTACGTTTATGTAGGTGAAATACTCACGGGAGGAAATTTTACCAAATGACTTATGGATTGTCTAAAGAAATACTTAAGAAACGGGGTAAAAACACGGCCAAACTGTTCCTTGTTTATCTTACTCTTATTCACTGATTTGTAACTCAAGGTTACCTTGGCGAAAATTTTCTTAAACCATGAGGAGTCGTATTTCTACCCAGGTGTCTGTGATTAAGATCACTGTTGCTAAAAAAGAAATTCGGTTTCCGTTTGCTTTAAATAGATTCTTGACACCAAGCTTGGTGTATGGGTAGCTTATATCAAGTCAGCTTGGCATTGCTACCCAGATGTCTGTGATCAAGGTCAAGGTGGCTGTGGCTTAAAATAGAAAATAACTGTCCGCTTTAGCCTATTGACTCTTAAACTTTTCTGGGTTGCTTATTTCAAAAAGCAGCTTGAGATTGCTACCCAGATGTCTGTGATCAAGGTCAATGCCACTGTTGCTATAAATAGAAATTTAGTTTCCACGTAATTACTTCAGTTTGCTGAGACCTATTGTCACCAAATTAAAAAAAATTCTGTTCCATACGTGGGTAGCTTAATTATATCTAGACGCAAATTGGGATTGCTACCTAGTTTCTGTGAACAAGGTCAAGGTCACTGTTGCCTTAAAAGAAATTCAGTTCATGTAATAACTTGAGTTTGCTTTGACCTATTGTCACCAAACTTGTGTGGGTATCTTATCGCATGGCTGTGAGCTTTTCCTTTGTAGCAAAAAAACCATATGATAATAAAAAATGAAATCAATAAAATAAAATAAATATATAAATACAATGAAAAATATAAACAAAGATAATTAATGAAATGAAAAAAGCCCTTTAATCTTAAATCAATCTTGGTAACAGTATACAATCCGCCTCTTATATTGGATGTCTTTTGTATATTTTTTTTTTTTTTTTGCGGCAGCGAAAACAACTTGAAAAACTGCCTTATGATAAATAACTGTAATGTAGCTAACGATTAATTTATTTATTTGTTTCTATACAAAAAAGAAAACATTATGCCATTGCGATAAAACAGTTATAGTATAACTATTACTTATATCTGTAGGGTCAGGAACAAGCCCAATAATTGATTTGTTTCACTTTTGATTTTAAATTGCTGTCTTTTCCATTAAAGCTTAGAAATGTCTGTTCAACATTTATTGAAAAGATCATAAACATATTATGTTGTGCAAAAATAGAACATTTGAGTGCTTTCTTGATACTAATTTCATAATTGATTTTTCTTTCATAGTTTTGTCTTCCTTACTGCGTCCGCAGTCGCAGTATTTAATAAGTCGAGCTGGGACACCTCTTGTTCCTATTGAGGGACCTTATCCACCCCATGGAGGGACCTTTCGTATTACTGATATAGAAAGTTATCAAGTCAAATCACTTTTTAGCTCGACTTTTCTATGAAAAGGGGAGCTATCCTACTCGCCCCGGCGTCGGCGTCGGCGTCACACCTTGGTTAAGTTTTTCGTACCACCCCACTTTATTTCAGAAGTATTACAAGTATGGCTTTGAAACTTACCATACTTGTTCACCATCATAACCTCCATCTACAGACAAGAGTACATAACTCTGTCAAGGTTTTTGACAGAATTATGGCCCTTTTTTGACTTAGAAAGTGTATTGAGCTTGGTTAAGTTTTTTGTACCACCTCACTTTATTTCAAAACCATTGGAGGTATTGCTTTGAAACTGACCATACTTGTTTACCATCACGACCTTCATCAACAGACAAGAGGACATAACTCTGTCAAGGTTTTTGACAGAATTATGCCCTTTTTGACTTAGAAAATACATTGAATATGGGTAAAATCCACTTATTGCCTTAACCCTTTGAGATATTGCTTTGAAACTTTTAATGCTATTTCACATCATTACCCCCATCTGTACGCAAGAGAAGGTAACTCTGTCAAGGATTTGTTTTTAAAAATTAAGGCCTTTTATCGACTTAGAATCTTGGTTAAGTTTTTTAGTACCAGTCCACTTTTTGACTGAACTGTTTGAGATATTAATTTTTTTTCTTTCTTACCAGCCCTCTTTTGACTTAAACATTTCAAACTTTGCTGCAGTGTTCAAGGGTATCACACAATTCAGTAAAATAATTCTTCACTAAATATCTTAATGCTCATGGCCATTGTTCACTTTAAAAATACAGAGATTCTTGTATTGCCTTTTACTGCAAAAACTTTTTTTATTGGCAAGCAATAAAAAAGTCGAGCGCGCTGTCTTACGGACAGCTCTTTTAACATAAAGAAATAAGACACACGTTTGAAAATGATTTTATTTTTGAACAGGAATGACAGAAGAAATAGAATTGAATGTATGAAGATTGTTAAATTTTTTTAACATGTATCTTGATTTGAAAAAAAACTTATGAAAAAGACAAATATGTGTGTGAAGTTCATGTTGTATACATAGATCAATTTCAGTTGACATCCAATGTTTGCTTTTTTGATAAACTTTCTTGAATTTCATTTATATTTCATAACATGTTGATTTGTCCATTGCCTGAATGGGAAAGTAAAACAAAAAAGATAATAATAAGTTAAGATAATAGAAAGTTAGTAAGGGATAATGAATTAACGTTGTTGTCGACGGACTGTAATTCTACACTTCGTAAACGCTTAGGACAAACGCCAACCAGAAAAGGTTGAACGTGTCATTCTGTCGCTTTTCACCTTACACCCAGAGCCCGATACATATCTGATGTAAACGTGGTCACCATGCTTGACATTAACCAAAGCAAACCCTGTCGATGGATGGATGCCACTTGCGTGTCCGGTGACGTCAGAATCGGTCATGATATTTCCCTTCACGACGCCATTCACTCTTAATTCCGACACAAACCAGGTTTTCTTCTCGGCGGCAACAGTCCAGGTGAAAGCGTAGAGTCCCGATTTAGGAACTATATACACACCGGTATGGACACTGTATCTGTTACCAAAATTGACCGGTGCCCTGTCAAATATGATAGTGTTGCCCGTGTGATAACATCGAGTAAGGCTTAGATAGGCGTGGAACGCTTTCTGACGGCCTGAATAAAAACAAATATTTATATTCTATATATTTTGACACTCATTACATGCCCATGATTCATATGCCACGAAATATTAGGGTGACCTAAAAAATGAGAAATTAGTTCAGAGTGGTCAAAAACAGTTTTTCACACAGGACGATAACCAGCACACCATTTCTCAAACATATACATATATGGCATACATTTTAGGTAATTACAGTTTGAATACATTGACTGACATCAATTTATGTTGACCCCACCCGCCAGAAATCACACCTGAAATATACTAAAATCGGTGCAAGATACTCCAGAATTCTCCCGATTCATTTAAAATTATCACTTACAAACAATGCAGTCAATGACATTTTCAAAAATGTCAAATTAACTGTTAGTCATGCGTTTAGACTTTTCACAAAATTCATCCAAAGTTCTTACATGTTTGGCCCCAACTGTCAATTTTGATTTTCAACTTCCATTCGGAGAATCATAAATACATCAAACGCTACCAAAATGCTTAGTTTCATAACAAAAAACCCAAAAATACCTATCATTTCCTACGCAAAAACAAGAAAGAAATACAATGACAGAGGAAACAAAACAGCTTGTCTGTGTTATTAATAAATTTGACCGGGCCATAGTTCGAATTTGTCACCTGCATCTTGCCATCAGTAGAAATGCAGACCAGCTTACCTTTGCCACTTATATAGCTTCACACAGAACACAGTTGGGGAAACGGTTTCCATACGGTTTACTCGGTTATACACGGGTTGACTGGTACGAGTATTGAGCTCCAATCGTGCTTGTGGAGTAGTTGGTACAAGTTAGACTCGAATGTAGCACGATTATGTACATGCACGAATAAAGCACGGATATACTCGGTCAAGCAAGGTTTGAATACGATTTGCATACTAATACATACGATTGTTGTACGGTTCCAAGTACGGTCTGGTACATTGACACGACTTTTACTCGATTTACTCGACGTCCACAGGATTTACATAGGGTCCCGTCGAGTCCATTGTTCGAGTTATGCTCGTATTATCGCACATTCGTGTTTGTTTTGATATAAATTGACCCATTTTGATGTCTTGGCTTAATGTCCCTTCTTGTATTCCTTCTGTGCGTGGGAACCTTTTTTAGATGCATTCTAGTGTGATGCATCAAGTATTCTGGGTAGATCTTGCAGTTGAGGGTGGCAGCAGATAGATGTGGTTTTCGTTGTACAATTCGTGCTGTCGAAGAGGCCGTGTCAGACTGTGAGAGACCTTGTGAGACCCGTACTATATCGTGTCTGCCATGTATGATTCGTACTTGAACCGTTTTGCATGGTCATATGACGATCGTTTGAAACCGTGTGTGCACTTGTGTGAATCATACCGTGATCGTGTAATAGGGTGTTGTATGTAGAACTTGTGTCGGCCTCGAACGATTCCATACGATTTATATACGACCTTGACACGGCTGGGCTCACTCGTTGAGTGAACTTCAAATACGGTTGTATAAACTGTCTCTTACGGTCTTGTTCGTTAGCTTATACGATCATTCACGGGCATGACATCCATGATAGTTTTTTTTAAAGTTAAAAACTTTTAAAAGTCATACTCGGCTTACACGGATACACTCGAATTGCCCGAGTGTAACTCGGATAACGTCACGATTGGTTCGGTTGTATGTACGGTTTACACGGATGGTCAACCGTATACGGCGTGTGTTCTGTGTGAGACGGGCTTTAGCCTTTGCAACCTTTATATATTCACATTCGTACAGTATGACCAGGTTTCAAACTTCGGCTTACATAAATAAATCTTGCCCAAAAATGGTGACGGGAAGTCCTAAAAATTGAAACATGGAAAGTTCTAAAACTTGAAGCCTGTAGAGTCCCAAAATTGAAGCCTTGAAAGTTCATCTATAGAGTTATGGGTTGAATAAACCACTATGTCAGAAGTATTTTCCCGTGAGTTGCATTGTTATGAAAAGAACTTTAGACTGAGTTATTTAAGGTATGATTTCTTCATACTCACAAAAACCAGTCTCCGGAATGGAGGCGTCCTGTGTTTCTCCTTCTCTTTGTGAAAATTCATCCTCCGGTATCTCATTGTCGACTTCTCCAGACAGACCGCCGGTTCCTGTAATCAAGCCCCTGAGAAACGACTCTGAACTCAGGTTCGCATTACTACTCTCTGGAAGTGACGCACCGAGCGTTCCTTGTAACAATAGTAACAAGCAGCAAACAATCTTCAACATTGTGATGTTATTTTATGTCCTGAAACAAAAAGATTAGACAAAATTTTATTTTTCTTAAAGTTGGTTGAGACGGCAATATGTTTTTTATAATGATTTTATGAACAGTTTTCATTTTTTTTTACATTTTATAACCGTTGTTCTAATTACTTGCGGAAGTCTGAAGTATAAACTACAGCAGTTGGGTTTCTTTTTAGTGTTAAAAACAAGTAGTGTCATGATAGACGTCATGTACATTTGTATATAGCACTGAAAACATATTTTTCTGGGTACGGTATGTTAACAAAGCAAGAACGTATCCCAATTCCCATTTTTCTGTTTCCAATTACATTGTAACATTAAATACATTGTAAATATGTACATTCCCTACTCGTCCTTTGGGGTTCTAAATTGTCTATTTGAGGGTTGGTGGGGCATTGATGCTTATTCTTGGCAAATGTAATAAAAAAAATGAAAAAAATAAATAAACAAGAAGTCCTACAGCCTACAGGTATTAAAAAGACAAAGTTTTCCAAATATGTGAGATCTTTCACGGATATTTTGTTAAAAGGAACATCTAAAAGCGAAATATTGAGAAAAAATATAGAAAAGCCAAACAGAAATAAAAGGAAAGATAAGCTTACCTTGTTTTTTGCTTTTGCTGTTACCAGATCAGGAGAAAATATGATTGAAAACGAATGCATACAGAACATTTATATACTAAAATATGGAGATTCCTCCAGGATCTCTTTCAAAAACAATGGGTTTGTTCACAATCGTCTTTACAAATAATACGGAACGTTTTCCTGTATTTTGTTCATGTAACAAGTGGATCACCTAACATCAATTAGCTGTTAACTTTCAACAATTATATTCAAATCATGGCCACTTTTTAACTGTTTCATTCTAATGTCGTGATAAAAACATTCATTGACCCATGCTTGTCACGTGAAAGTAATTAATTGTTTGATGACGTCATGGTGATCATAATTTTATTTGTTATATGAAACTAAAGTTACACTTAAAAACGTATTATGTTATTGTTTTTTCTTGTTCCAATTGTTAAAATGGACAAAGTCCTGATTATGTTTTAAATTATGCGAAACTGAAATTTCAATTTTAAGGCGACACTTCTTTTCCAAGGCCAAAAAATCAACTTTTACGTCTATTTCGGCTTTGCTTTTTCCTAGGGGCAAACATCGGAAACATTTAAAATAATTTTTCCATTGATAAGAGTTAATGTCGAGTCCTCTTGTGTTAGATTGACCTAGCTGACAAAATTGCAGTTAGGCTCGCCCATGTGGTCTCTTTCTGGTGCTGGTGGCAAGGGTAAACAAATTAAAACTAACACGCGGCACATTACGTTTAGTAACTTGTGCGTAAGAGGGCTATTCGGATTCACTTCACCATAGTTTGAGGGATTTTATGAAGTCAAACTCATTGAGATGATGTGTTGTGTGCATGAAAATTAATTGTAGCTTAAATGAAAGAAATGAGTCTGATGGACATTTGCTTGTCAAGGCGGTGTACAATTGTACATGCTTTTCACATAACATGTGTTAGCTCCCCTGGTCACATTTATTAGTCGTTAATTCTGGTTTTCGTACTATATACAATATTGCTCCAAGTTAGCAAGGGATTAAATTATTCTAAATATTAAATAACTGTCTATAATTTAATTTATTGTTATTCCAAAACTTTCAGCGGGACGGTTTACCGGAAACGAAGATAATAATAGAGAAAAAAAAATACATTTGTATCATTAAATTAGATAACCCGACGAGGTTAACGTGGTTTCTGTAGTCTGATAATGCAGAAATACATGTATAGACTGACTAACACAACACACTAATTTATTTTTCTGCCATATTGTTGGAACAGTTTTCGGACATTGACCTCGTAATGTCAAGAAGTAAATTATAATGAACATTGAAAAAAACCTATTGTCAGCAGCGTCTCTCTATTCCTTTACACCAAAGTAAAAACAAACACCAGTTTTATTTAATATTTTTGTATAATTACGCCAAACTGTATTAAGGTTTGGTTTTCGCGCCTTTTGGTTACCTTCTCCAAATCCTTTCAGAGGCGTGTACGTCGCGGAGAAGGCACACGGCAGGTTAAGGTCAAGTCATCTCAAGTACCAAAGATGAATGGTTGACCAGTCGTGACTAACTCTGGAGGGTGGTGCTAACAAGGGTCATTGTTGTTATCGTTTTTAGGAAAGCTGATGTCTTGGTAGAAGTGTCGTCACCTTCAACCACCAACGAGCGAAGGACAGGTTCCCGAAAGTTTTTGCATGAAAAGACGTCCCCGATAGGACTACAACAGTGGACCGGCAAGGATGCTATAATTTTGGACATATGGTTATTCCGGCGCCGAGTATAAACAAACTTTAACTACTTTTGATACAGTTTTTGTCAGACAAGTACGCAGACAGTTTTTTTTCATATTTGCCACTTCCTCCCGCCTTTGTTTTTTCTTTGTGTACTGATTTCTTGTTTAGATATTCTTATGTTAGGTACTTTATTGCATGTTTTAGGTGTATTTGTTTCATTTCGTTATTATTTTCGCTTATAAAGATAACTGTTACTGGTCATTATTTCAATTGTTTCAAAGTTTGCAATTTTGTGTCCGAAACATTAATTAAAGATTGTTAATTAATAAAGGGATTTTCATGAAGATTAGATAGCAATTGTCAAAGACAAATAACTGTTTTTGGTCCTGTTATTTCTAAAAAAGTTATTCAATAGTGCACGATAGTATAGGCCCTAGGGAACTTTTGTGTGTAAAAGAGGTCTATGGTAAATGTTTGATATCATTGGAGGTAGACATGTGGAATCGTGGTACGTGTACAAACAAGATGGCTACATTTTTAATGTCCTCTTAGTCATTTTATCTGATCTAATATTTGATTTTTTAACTAACTTAATCATAGGTGATAAATGTAAACACATCCGCTTTGAGCAATATGAAAATAAGTCTTCATATTTCCGAGATTGTAAGAAAAATTCTCCTAAATACTGCATGGAAAAAAACAGCAAAAATCATGGTATTTAGCTATATAATATTTACCTATTAGTTGAGGCATATTGACTAAGTAACAATGACAAAGGCGCATCTGAAAAAAACATCTTTTTTGTTTGATTAGTTACCGTTGTCTTGATTTCCGTGAGATTTCTGGGTTTAATGAATATTGCAAGTATAGCGCGAGAGATTTGATTAGTAAGTTATTCAGCAAAGATTTACCGGCCACTGAAAATAATGCTTTCAAATTGGTGTAAAATCAGGTAAACAAGCAAAAATGCATTGTCAAATCTCCTATTTATGCAATTTTTCTATTTGGAATTTTCCTCAAAAAGTCCGCTTCAAACTTGAAATTCTGAGAGATGGTGAATAGGACAATTGACCTCACAACTATTACTATTCCTGTTCAAAAAAAGCATTATTTCCAAAGATATTACCGAATTTACATTTCATGTTAATAAAGAGAGGTAATTAGAATTTAATTTTCGATAAAGTCTAAGCCAAATTTTTCAATAAGAAATGAATGCATAGGTTTTAATTATTACTTATAATGCTTATTATGCGAATAAACGTTTGCAGTACATAATTATATATACACATATAAGATTTCACTTAAATGTCGTTACATTCTTAATTACAACATACAGGATCTTGAAGTTTAAACGGAAAAAACACTACCAAACGGAAGGCAAACCATGCATCAAGGATATTTTAAGTAGACCGTTGTGATTTCTGGTTATTTATCAGAAAACAGCCGATGGACTTAATTGTATATCATTCAGGTGAATTACCCATTTCCGTGAATTGTTATATCATTTATATAGATAACAATTGAAGGTCATAAATTTCTTGACTAAACAGGGTTATATTATTCACTTAATAACACATTGTAAGGCAATTAGTACTGTTATTACTCAAGGTCGTTTTCGACAGTTTTGTCTTTCGAATTGCAGAATCATAATAATGAAAACTTGAAATATTAACTGGGTTCATGCAACAGTTTATACAGATAGCCTGTAAAGCGTTCCTAGTTGGTTTTTTTGTGTGTGTTTTTTTTTTTTGCTTTGTGTGTATGTTTTTACTTGTTGTGTGTTTATATGTGTGTGTGTGTGTGTGTGTGTGTGTGGGAGTAGGTTGTAGAGCTCGTTGATTTTCCTTCTACTACAGTTGTTATTTAATCTGGCAAAAGTGAAGTCCATCATTTGCCTGTTAAGTATCTATTATAAAATGCTGTTACTTTCTCACTGAATATGTGAACATATTTTAAGTGTTTAAATATTACTTTTTTATCATACAAGTGTTTTGAACGATTTCTACTACTGCTACTACTAATAATGTTTCTGCAGTAATTGCCACTGCTACTGCTAATGTTTCTGCAGTAATTGCCACTGCTACAACTACACTGCTACTTTTTGAATAGGGAGAAATAAATGAAAATATCAATTAAAATATAATAGTTTATTCACAAAGAACAATGATATGATTAATATTTTCGAGTGCATTGTCGGTGATTTAGATATCAACATGTTCATAAACCCTTAAGACTAAGTTTAACTTTCATTCGCTTGGAATTTTTAGTTTATCTAGAACATTTAATGATTTTCAATATCAAAACCTTTGCTTAAACTTTTAATGCAAATTTTGAAACATTTAATGTTAAGATGAAGATGTTTTAGCTACGATATATTAAGGCACACTTCATATTGGTATGATATAAGGTACATGACGTTTATTTACGCTTTAATGGACAGTAAAAATATTAATATTCGACTGTCAAGGAGAGCAGAAATATAGTAGTCGTTTAATAAATTCAGTATTGAACCTACACTCATTCAGTATCCTTTATTAGTTTCTACAGGGTCTTTCAAGTAGATTGATAGACGCTGGTTTCCATTTCCAATTTTTGCATAGCTCAATACATTCGCCATCCTGAAAATGTCGCGCGCGTTCTAGAGTCGCTTTTTAAGGTGCATCCACTTCCCGAGACGAACCTTATGTACACATGTTGGTTACATGTTACCCGAGTTATAACAAAACCAGTTGCAGGATGAATACCGGAGGCCCGTCCACCAACATCCGAATCAGCCATTACAGTTCCTCTGAGGGCACCGTTGACCCTCAATTCCGCCGAGAACCATGACTTGTGTTCCGCAGCAACTGTCCACGTGAAAACGTAATATCCTGTGTATAGCACAGTGAAGATCCCAGTGTGAACATTATACCTGTTATATGTGTTCACTAGCACTTGGTTGAATTGGATGTTGGCGCCTGTATGGTAACACCTTGAACTGCTCAAATAAACATGAAATGCTGTGCTACTGGCTGTAGAGAAAGATATTTGAAAATAAGATATGTAGCATATTCACATCTGAGGAAACACACGGAAATAGTAAGAAACATGTCATTGCTTACTGGATTTTTAAAAACGCAATTTGAGACTACCTTGCATATTACTTTAACGCCTTTTCCGATCATATTAATGTTAAGAAATAGAAAGTCATAAGCTTGTAATTATACATAAAGTCGCGGCTCAGGTATCAAGAAAGATTCTTGCATATCAGACTATAAGAACCGGTACAGACCGGAATATCTAGCTCGAGGGTAACTGTTTACGGCGGTAACGAGGATCTGTCGAGTTTCAGTTCCCCGAGAGCTAGATATTCCCGTCTGTACCGACAGTCGTTTTTTGATTCTTTTTCTTGTATATTACATGTCAATAATTTTCGGAACAGAAATTATAAAAACTGATATTTTCATTACGCCTCGTTGCAGCCGTGAACACTTACCCCCAGTCTCTACCAACTGAAGATTCTTATATGACGTCATAACTTTGTTAATAATAATTTTAATATATATGGCCAACAAGCACATTAGCCGCGGTGGTATAGTGGTTAGCATACTAGACCGGGAATTCAGAAGCCCGTGGTACAATTCACTGCTGCATGCCGATTTTTCGCTAGTTTTGTCTGTAGATTACATGTTTATGTAACTATTTTAGCGGTTGAAGAAGGATAATACATGTTATTTAAATAAAGGAAGAATGACTTTTTCTTAATATAATTTAATCTACGAAAACTTTAACCGATTAATTGTTAACAAGGTATACGTAGCAATGATTGTAAGGGCTATACAAATAAATACAAACCATAACATCCAAGGGCACCCATGCCAGGTGGAACACCTTCCACTTCCGTTTCATCGTCTTGCACTTCCGTTTCGTCATGCGTGAGTGGATTTTCAGCTTCATTACTTCCGTCCACTGCATTGCGATCTTTGACTTCTACAATCATATTCTTCAAGAAAGCTTGTAGGCTCTGATTGTTGTTAGTTGAGAGTGAAGCAGAAAGTACTGATGGCAACACAACGAACAAGAAACAAAACGAGAATTTCCTCATCTTGAATTGTATGTTACAAGTCTTCAACCTAAAACAAAACTAATCAAGGGAAATTTATATTAGATGAAAACAATATTTTGACTATGAGATATGGAAAAAAGGCGAAACTCGTTTCTTTTTGCGACAAAAATTATAATGTTTTTAATTTCGGATAGAAAAGAAGAAGAAAACACTACTACCATAAAAACTATAACTATGATAGCCATATACTAGTTTTAAAGTACATTGTACATAATTAATATTTAGAGGTAAATACTTGGTTGCTGCTCGGCATTATGCGATAATGGCCCGAAGAGTCCATAATGTCCTTCGGACCTGCGGCCCTCAGGACATTATATATGCACATCTTCGGGACATTATCGCATAATGCCGAGCAGCAACCAAGTATTAACGTCTTTAATACCTATGTCCGAAATACGGCATTTAGACATCGCCGCTAATCTTGGATTTAACTCAATAGGGGGCAGGGGACCTAAAAATGAAAAATTTTGTATTTCAGTGTGACCAGAAACACAATTTCCAAAATATTCCCAAAATCTGTTTCACAGGCCAGATAACCAGTTGCAACAGCATTATTCCAAATGAATAATATACATTACATTGAAGAAAATAATTTAGTTTGAGCAAATTGCTCCTTCAAAAATGACTTGACATGGCAATTTATTCTTTACCCCCACCCCAGCCAAAATACACCTAAAATAACCAATATGGGAAATCTTCCTTGAAGGTGCAGCATAACTCCAAGAAATCCCCCGATTTCCTTTTAAAATATAGTTTAACACCGGCAGTTGCAAGCTATGGATTTTCAAGAAATACAAATAAAGTGTCTGTCATACGTTTAGAATTTTTTACAAAAAATTTATTGAAATTTCTTACTTTTTTGGCGCCAACCTGTCAAACTTGATTTTTAACTTTTTTTTCACCTCCATTTCGGAGAGTCAAGAAATACATACAAAGCTACCAAAATGCTTAGTTTCGGGTAAAAAGCCAAAAATATATCTCATTTCCTACACACAAACAAGAAAGAATTACAATGACAGAGAAATATCAGAAGTTATCAGTACCTTCAAAACACCATGTTTGAGTTATTAAAAAATTTGACCGGGGCCATCATTCGAATATGTCCCCTGCCCCCATACAGGATTGAAGCAGTACCTTTAGACGCTTGCAGAAATCATGATCACAAAATAGACAAATATCGTTTTTTTCGCCGATTTTTACATTTTTCATTCATTATCATACATAAATCCTTGTAAAAAGATGAATTAGACATTTTAAAGTTCATTCCGTTGGGTAAAAAGGCAATATTTTAGCATTTTATTATTCAAGCGCCTTGTCCGAACTTGAAAATATACCAGACAAATCTCACTATACCGACCATCTTAATAAAGATATGGAAACCAAGATGAATCAACAAGTAAGGGTTCACTGGACGCTTCTTTGCATCCCGTTACATTCCGTTGAGGTACGGGACACATTCACTATCTTCATCTTTCATATTATAGTATTGTTTCAAAAAAGTTATGTAATGTGTCGTGTGAACCACGGAAATAGCTAGTCAAACTGTACTTCGGTACTTTGATTTTATTAGCATTCATTTTTTATCGATTAAATGTGATATAGATTCAACTTTCAATGAGAAACTGTTTTCACAAGCTGTTTGAGCCACAACAGCACGAATTTTAACAACATTCCGCAGATGCCTTACATACAACGATAAACCTAAAACAGACACAAAGTTAGCCATTGGCTTATAAATATGTATCTTATGAAGACTTACAATAAAAAGAAAAACTCACAATACTTTCAAGATTATGAATGTTGTCTTCTGCTCGATGATTGCCGTAAATTGCAGCTGAAAATCGCCACATATTTATATACGATTTTGTTTGGCACGTAGGAGAAATCCTACTTATCAAACTGCAACAATGACAGGAAAAATATCATTTCGTACGGCTTATCAGCTCTTGCAAGTTTGCATTTCAATTGCACTTTATTGTCATACAGAAAAACAATTAAATAATACAATTGAACGGACACAAATGTTCTCTTGCGATAATGGGTCGTGATCATCAAATTCCCACTGATTAAACACTTTTCAAGTACTTGTATCATTTGATCATAAAGTCAAGTTGATTTATAGTATTCAGTGATTGATTTGTTGGTAAATATGTTTATCTACAGACGTCACAAGACAATTAACAAAGACATCTACTCGAGACAATTGATAACAATTTATATACCTTGTTGTCTGTGGATACATAATTTACTCCATTCCAAGGACACAACTGTCATGTTTAACGTATCTATAAAGCAGCACGTTTTAGAAGTCTCTCGTAAACCTCAGACTTCCTAGCTAGTAAGAGAGGCAATCGGACCACCTCTACAGTTATTCATAATCATCTCGGTTATGCCGTGCTCCTTACCCGAAGATTAGCGGAAATGGCCGAAAAGTTGCGATTGTTGGAGTAGCTGGGGATCGAACTCAGGATCCTTGCATATGTAGTCCAATAGTGTTACCACAAACAAAGTTCTACGTCCGCTGAATTCAGTTAGTCAATATTATTCAAACAATTTTTTTCGGTCGTAGATATTTACTAAAGTCGCAATGACTTCCGGTAAATTTACGGAGTGTTCGCCATGATTTGCCTGATAATTGCCGGACATAATATCCAAAAATATGATAGTTAATAACGATATTTTTCAGATGATGCCGTTGACTGTGTTGTCATAACTTAGAAACCTTCCAGAAACCAAATATAATAGGAGTCGGCATACGCAGTGCAAGTTACTCTATAAACAAGCCCAGCAACAGTTTAACACTGTATACTTAGGCCGACTATCTGATTTAAATATACTTCTAGGAAGGGAGAAAACAGTTGATCTCATAAGTTACTATTTTCATACAGAGTTAAAGGGAAATTAACTATCAATAAGTACATTTTTTAACTTAATTTATTACAAAAAATATTGAAATTCGACCTCAGGGGAAGTAAATTTGTCCATTTTATTTGACGCTGCCAAAAAGGCGGCCTTGACTATTGACAATTTACGGGATACTGTGAATAGTTTCGATGGTTTATCGAATATAACTTAGTCGTGTTGCACATATGTTGTTAAAATATCCTAATCCTTTCCTATAAACAAATCAAATGAAAAATGCTAAACAGTAACAGTTTGAATGTAAACAAAGCACGATGAAGAGGTTAATGAATAAACACAAAATAAATAGTGCCGAACTCAATATTAAACATTTCATGTGATTTACCGTGTGCGATAGAATGTCTGGTATTTTTAAAAAGTTTTAAGTTTTTATTTATTTTGCTTTGAGCTATATACGTGGTGGGAGTTATATATACGGTGGGGGTGGGGTGCGTCCGTGGCCGAGTGGTTAAGGTCGTTGACTTCAAACCACTTGACCTTAACCGCTAAGGGTCCGAAACCCGACAGGGACTTTTGGTTCTTTCATGTGAGGAAACTATCCAGCTAAATTACGGAATGTCGGTGGTTCTACTCGGGTGCCTGAAATAGTACACGGAAGGGCACCTGATATATGATGTATTTCTCCACTAGTAAAGCTGGAACGTCGCCTTGACCTATACTGTGTCGGTGTGACGTAAAAACCCAATCAAACAAATATCCGCTGGGACATATATATTCAGTGGGCGTAATGTAGTGCGTTATAATACAATAATAATTTGAATTTAAACAGTTAAATTTTAACTTTTTTTCTTAATATAAGATACATGTATAACCACAGGTCTGTAAGGAATCAGGTATAGAAACTTTATATGCAAGAGCCGGTTGAACCGGGTGATGCTCCCCGAATAGGCTTTGGACACAGAAAAGTATACCTCTTGTAGTTTCAAAGTTTAAAGCTTAATTATTAGGCAAACTTAGGCTATGAAGATTAATGGATCTTTTACACTACCCTTCGGTGAGCATAAAAACTGACAACTGAATTTGTATAAAAATAAAAAACAGTATAAGATCAGACATTTCAAGCCCCCGTCCAAAAGTCATCTGCAACAATTACGTCACGTACAGCACGAGACTGTAAGCAGATTGCAACAGCATACAGAATTTTTACAAGACGTCTATCCAAGGCGTTCAAATGTCCTTCAACTAGAACAGGTGCTACTGGGTCACTTTCTAAAAAGCTTTTCTCATTAGTGAACTGAGTTTCTCATCTCCTAAATATAATTTAATATACTTCAGCAAAGTTGATTTTCGAATAAGACAGCATTGCCTCAGCGGTGCCAAAATAGACAAGGCGTCGTAAGTTTGTCGTCCAAATCTGAAAATGATATAATGGTTATTGAATGAGTTCATTATGAAATTATTGAACGCGTTGAATTATGCGAGCCTCTGGCGATCTTTTTTTGATATTTTATTCAACGAGTTCAATACAATTATTAATTAAGTTAGACGAATATAATATTATTTTTATCACATATCTAAAATAAGAAATATTAACAGTAAATAGTGTTACGCTAACATTTCAGTTTAACGAAAATGACGCCACGTTAAAATATATGCACGGTCGTGCCGTTTTTACGGAGTCGCAAAAGCGGCACGGATATGTGATGAAAAGATTAATGTACGACGTCATATCCAATTCTAGAATGCCTTAACTTAAAACAACACATTAAATGTTTTGATCACTTAAAGAATTTGAAACAGATTTTACACAAGGCCATATTTACATTTCAGTGAAAAAGTCTTGTTTAAGTAACAAGTAAACAGACTTTATTCAAACCCCGTGCCCCATAAAGATTTAAGGATCAGGGTCAAGATATGGATCAAAATTTATGTTTCGGGATTTCTCCATTTCTATTTCTCATAGATAAAATGTTCAATATTAATTTAAAAGTAGAATTAGAATGGCATAAATTAACGAAATTTTAGAACGTAAAAATACAAAAAAAAACAACTCATAGTTACTGTTAAATTTAAATGCACATTTAAACGTTTGTTCCACGTAAAAGTAATCCTTGTTTTGTTCCATTTCTTTATTCATTCCTTTTTGTTTCATTACAGACTCCACTGAGGGTTTTTGCATGGCGATATTGGAAATACCTTTTCATTTATATTCTTTTTGATATAGGTGTAGGTGCAAAATTCACATCAACTTTGATTTTTCCGGAATAATTATTTTTATTGTGGAAAATAACCCAAATCGGGCTAAAAGCACAAAAATATGATTTTCGAATTATTTTTTGAGTATATTTCTTGATTATGTTTTCCAAATCTGTCTATATTAACTATATTAACTATACCCACAGTTGATCTATTTACGAAACTCAAAGTTCACATTTTAGACTATTGGACTTCAGTGGAGTTCATTTATATACAATCAAGGAAAATAAAATCAGGATCATTTGATCCTGCCTGGGTGAGTGAAGGTGTCTTAATTACGTGTGCTCCCAATCAAAATGGTCATAAGTTAAAAACAAAATACATACCCTCTACCGTTATCATACAATATTGGAAATGAATAATTTCCGAACTGCTTGAATGTTGCGATGTTATGTCGATCTTTATTGCCTGTTTGAGTGACAAAACAAAAATATATTAGTTAGTTTGAAGAGAAAAATGGAATCCATAAAGAACGTCAAAACCGACAAAATTGAAAATGTTGCAGGCTCGGTTTGATTGAGCCTGTTCATGGGTGTTACTGGACAGAGTAGATTACGGACAGCTCTAAGCTTCACACTATCGCGCAATGTGTTGCCTGCCATGTATTGTGGGTCCAAATGAACCAACGGTTTTAAAGATTATGCACACATCCAACGTTTTACATGCAACACAAAATGGCAATAAATACTCTAAAATATTTATAAAATTCATAAAGAACACTCTAATCGTGGTCGTTTAGCTACACAGGTTACCTTTTTATATCACGGGTACTAGTAATTTCATTAGGCACTGGTACCCTCTTAAAAAGTACTTGTATTGCACGACATGCTGTCAACAAATAATATTACTAATTTAGACACATTCATACTGGGTACATTGACGCCTAGAACAAAGTAAGACGTCATAGTAGTAACAGAGATGCAGATAACATCAGATGTTATCGTAACTTTAATGTTCATAATGTTTAGTAATAGCTTGAATCACGCTATCATATTAATATAAAGTCTTCAAAATTATAACCTGTCAAAAAGTCGAATGTATGTACGTCAATTATGTCTTGTAGAATCTTCCCGTTGTTGAAAGGACTCCTTTTCCGCACCGAAATACACAAATCGTCATTGGTTTCCCAGTATGCTTTTCGGCGGAGACTAAAAGAACAAACTTCAAGGTGACGAAAAATAATCTTAAAGGTGGGGTAGTCGTAACGATGGTGACTAATTCAGGCATTGGATATGCTACGCTTTTTAGAATAAAAAAATAAAAGGAAATACATAAAGTCCTGTTTTTGGAAGTACTCGGTTGGGAAATTGTTATTTAATGAGCTAAAATAGTTTTGCTTATCTACTATGAAATGTTAGGAATGATTGTGGTACAGTAAATTTTAAATTTAACAATAAAAAAAACCACGTGTGTACAAAATCAGGCTGCTACCCGATTCTGATGAATTGTTCTAAAATCAAGGCAAAACTATTTGTCAGTGTTTTCAATTATACGCCATGACTTATCACCTTTCACTGCCAGAAATCTATATAGCGAAAATAAGAATATTTCTATATTCTAAATGGATGAATTAAAACTTCAGTAAAATTATTGTTTATGCTTTCTCATAGAATTACCTGTACGCTCTCTTCCAAGGCTGTTGCCAAGATTTTCTGCGCGCTATTTTTTCAGAGGGCAGGAAGCTCTGTATGGAAACTTCAATCATGTCCGGATGTCCACAGAACGCATACGCATGATTACAAAATTGTCGGCATTTTCCATAAAAACAAATATTTCCAGCTAATAAAGACATAAATAAGTTAAACTATATGTCAATCTGCTTAATATATTCAATATCTTGAGCCTTTAAATGCTCTTTCGGGTTTTTTTTTTCATTTTTTGATTGTTTGTTTGTTTGTTTTTGACTAGTTCATTATACTTTATTTACAAATATTTCTTTTATTTGTCAGATTTCAATACAGTGCATGCATTTCATTAAATAATACGCATTTGTTTACATTTTGCTACTTTTATGACAAATAATTTCACATTCAGCGCCGCTTTCTTCATGTGTTAACCATCTTTCATGCTCTAAAATCGTATTTAAACCTTATAAAATTCATGTTTACCCTCAGTAAAAATCTTCATTTTGCTACTTTTATGACAAATAATTTCACATTCAGTGCCATTGTCTTCAATTGTTAAACATCTATTTTGCTCTTAAACCGTTATTTAAACGTTAAAAATTTCATGTTAAGTTTTTATTTGTTTGTTTCATTTTACGCCTTTTCCCAACAGTATTTCAGTCATATAGGTGGGTAGTTTCCTTACCATCGATCCTGGAGAGTTACACCAGTACTAGACAACCTTCCTCCGTGCTAAACTCATGTTAAGTTAAGTAGGGAAAATATGTTCGTCTCTGAAACACAGAGTGCCTTGAATATTATTTCTAAGCTAACTGTTTTTTTACTTGACATATACACTAACCTGGTGAGTAGTAGATCGTCTTATTTAATGACTTTGGTGAAATTGGCTTCAGTTCACTGGTTATATTTACCTTTCTTCCTATCGTTGGTGGAACTCGCTGAAAACCTAGTAGTCTGAAATTATACGAATACATGTCTGCATGACTTGTTGGGAGGCCAAAATTGTTGAAATAATTAACACAATGTTGACATGATTACGATAAATGTATGGCCTGCAAAAAATGGAAAAATATAACATATGCGTGTATTTAACAAACATTTTAAAATCATACGTTCGTAATGAACTGACAAATAATCATATCACCTATTGTTCTAGTAGATTGTTCCTACCATTTGTCAAGATCAATCAAGAAAGCAAGAACAAGAAGCGATAAGTCAGGTATGTTAAGTGTATGATGGAAGCTGGCTTGAAACAACTACTAGACTTGTTTGTACTTTCCCATTGAAGAAGGATGCACTTTCCCGTGGGAGTGGGATATACTTTCCCAAACATTTTCACTTTAATAGTGAATATTATAGTACTGCACGCTTGTAACGTCGTTTTTTTCTCTCTGGACAATCGTGACATTTATATAGTTTATTAAAACGTTTTCTCTAACAGAAAGTCTGCCGTATTATGAATCCGTTATAAATAGTCCTGGCATATTAAATGGCCAAATATAAACGGTTGTGTGCAATATAACCATTGTCTAGCGTCTCGGGTTATATTTTCAAACTATCATGTATATAGGGCCATATAACCTGTCACAAATCTTTATAACTAATAAATAAAATAAAATTTAACAGCTTACTTGTCAAGCTGGAAAGCCGCTATTTCGGCTATATGTCTTTCCATGTCGTCAAAAATATAGTGATTTTCACTCGTTTCAACTTCTCTACGATACCTGTAATCCAAGAGTTTTTTTAATTATGAAAATATATGTAGAGTATGTTTGTTTGAATGTGCAAGTGTATAATTATGTAAGAAAAATGCAGACCTCTAATAAATATTTACTTGTAACCTGGGTTCAAATATTTCAATATGATTTGTTTTGTTCTTATCAAAATAAAAATTTTCAAACAGCAAAATTTTGCTGAAATTATGTATCTCTATCCCACTCTCCATAATTTAATTTAAGCCTTTAGACATTATGATACAATTTAAATTACTAAAAGAAAGTAAATGTTAGGAAATTGTTCTAAACTAGGTATGAAAATATTGAAGAAGTGGCAGAAATAAATATTTAAATTTACCATCACATTTGTGATTTGGCTATATCTTGTCACTGCACAATATAGCAATTATCTTTTGCGACCTACAGGACAGTTATTTATGCAGGACTCAGACAGTAATTATAAATGTTCAACTAAACAAGAATGTTTGTTAACAAAACTATTTTATATCGATTTACTAGTTCTTTGGAGTTTTCTATAGAAAATCCATGTGTATCATTCTATAAATTTCGGAATTGCCATTCAGACATCTAGATTTCATGTAGAAAAAGATTAAAATAAACAATAAAAATCCTACTTTTATTCAGTTCTTCCCTGTGAATTTCACACAAAGAAAAGATAAAAATATACTACTAAACTAAAATTGCATTCGACTTAAGCAAGTTTGAATGCAAATATCGCATGATTTATATACGGGTTGCAAGTGAACCAATCGAAATCTCTTGCACCGTACTCCAAATTTAATTATAGACCTTTTAAGTATTCATGTGAAGTATACAGATGTCAAAAAAATGGCTCGCATAGTTTATATTGTCACTTTCTTTATAGATCTTAGGTTAATATAAATAAAAATTCATAAACACAAACTTGTTAAAAAAAACAAACAACAACATGTACTGTCCTACCTCATAGGCTTTGCCAATCCTGTCGCACCATTCTCAAAATGAAAAACCATTTTAAATTGTGTTCCATCCTTCCAGTCGTCCGAAGTTTCTAATAAAAAATGAAAACAATACTTTTTAGCCAGTAAAATGTTGCCTCTTTACAGTTCTTTACGTTCAAATTTTCCCACAACCTTAACGTATTAAACCGGATTATTCATCTTACATTTTGATCTATCTATATATTATAATTCAGATTGCACTTCTTCTTATTTTAGAATTATATGTCGTTCTGTCGAAAATATACGGAATGAAAGTCGAGAATATACGGAATAAAAGTCGAGAATATACGGAATGAAAGTCGTGAATATAAGGAATGAAAGTCGAGAATATACGGAATGAAAGTCCTTTACTTTCAATACGCGATGTTAACCTTGCGAGAACAATAACAAGGCCAAAATTTTAAATAGTGCAATTGCCTTTTTATTGACTTAAAAATTCATTATCTATTTCCTAGTCGGCTTTCTCTGCCAAATGGTTCTAGCTTGTATCATTTTCAACACGATCAATATCAAGTATTATATATACCGGTATGTAAGCGTTTTATAATCTTTTAAAAAGCTTTAAACCTGGGGCTGTACCACATCGTAATACAGTACAAGGGTCGTCTAACGGATGTAGACCATGAACAAGCTTTAATAAAGTATTGTGTAAAGTAAAATGTTGTTCGTTTTGAAATAAAAGCACGCTGTGGTATAAGAAGTAACAGTCTGTCGTTACGTCAAAAATCGCCGTTTCAAGATATCGACCGCAAATGTTTATGAAACACAAGTTACATCATAAGATTTCTCCAAATTATTGTTGTATTATTGTATCTGGATATTTCTGTAATGAGTAGCAGATACGACATGATCAACACACCAGATCAATAGCTGAACAATGTCTAAAGCATAAAAATCACGCTGCATTTGATGTCTTATAGGGTAAATGAACAGCTGTGAGGAGAGTATCAATAGTTATTACTGTTAGTATCATAAATAAGTTCTCGAGATAGTGTAAGTGTGTCAGTTTTTTTATGCATGCAACTTAAAAAATTTCCAGCATTTATCTTGTTTTAGCGTTTTAAGATTTCAACGTAAATCAGGTTTACAGGGCAATGTAACAGTATATCCGTATAGTGAAATTTAAGTTAGTCATGTTGTCAAAAATGTCACTGTCATTTAATGATTGTACATCCGAGACTTCACTCTCAACACTGAAAGCACAGATTTTACAATGAAGTTCATTACATACTTGGGCATTGCGCTTGCTATGTCGGAGGGAATGTAAGAATTGTCCGAAAAATGCTTATGTCAGCATTGCATATATTTACTATTGTATTGAGATACGCGTCCTTACCTTTTTAATAAAAGAGAACTTTACATAAAAGTGAATACAAAGCACGATACGGTAGCTCGTTCCCTACAGGAATATTTTACATATCACTCTCGAGATATAAAACGTTTACCATGTAAATTAACTGTGGGATATTTTTGTAGGCTTTTTCAATGTTTCTCATTAAAAAAAAAGTATGACGACTGTATTACCCATTGATTTGATTGGAAGCTTTGAAAGTTCATCAAGCACGATGTTAAGATTCGGGTCATCTGGATCATAAAGAGAAAATTGTCGAATATTCATGTGCAGTTGTTTCCAGGCTGGTAAATTTTCTTTACTGTAAAAAAAAGATGAAATTTGATTTATATAGACATGTATGAGTATTAAGACATTGGTATACTTTCTTTGATTGACAAATCACATTCAGTATATAGACCGAATAACAGTGGTAGAACTCTTTTAAGTGGTACACAAATGGAGTGAGTGATCTAATTTAGTGATATATCACTTCGACTGATTGTTCAAATCATACAGTGATATAGATGTATCTCTATCAGTGATATACCTCAATAAGTGAAGGCTTTCTCAATGAGTGACACACCGCTTTCAGTAATTTACCTCATCCAATGATATATACTTTATTCAGTGATATACTTTATTGAGTGATATACTTTATTGAGTGATATACTTTATTGAGTGATATACTTTATTCAGTGACAGACTTTATTCAGTGATATACTTTATTCAGTGATATACTTTATTGAGTGATATACTTTACTCAGTGATATACTTGTTCAGTGATATACTTTATTCAGTGATATACTTTTATTCAGTGATATACTTTTATTCAGTGATATACTTTTATTCAGTGATATTTTATTCAGTGATATACTTTATTCAGTGATAGACTTTATTCAGTGATATACTTTATTCAGTGATATACTTTTATTCAGTGATATACTTTTATTCAGTGATATTTTATTCAGTGATATACTTTATTCAGTGATATTTTATTCAGTGATATACTTTATTCAGTGATATACTTTTTTTCAGTGATATACTTTATTCAGTGATATACTTGTTCATTCAGTGATATACTTGTTCATTCAGTGATATACTTGTTCAGTCAGTGATATACTTTATTCAGTGATATACTTAAATTCAGTTATAGACTTTATTCAGTGATATACTTTTATTCAGTGATTATTTCAGTGAAACATTTTATTCAAAGAAAGACATATTCCCCGCATTAGACCTTCTTTAGGGATTCTGTTTTTACTGTATTTCAGGATGTAGCTACAATGCGACCCCACTATTGTCAAAGTTACTGTGTTGAGGTTACCAAGCAACACGAACGCACAACGAAATCGAAGTGTGAAGTTAATTGTGTAGACGATAAGACCCTTTTGTTTAATCACAGTGTGAAGTTTAGTAGATGACGCGAACATGGAAACTCATATTCGGGTAGCTATAAACGTGACATGTATGAAGGTTGCAACAACGAATGACGATGGACCAAACAAAAAATATGATGGTATTGACAATGATTTCAGAAATAGTTAACTGATAAAGTGCAGCCTCGCCTCTTTCTAGGCCATATCAGACTCGCCTGATAAAATTGATATCAAAAGATAGTAGCATGTTATTCTCAAATTTGATTATACCCCAACTTCGAAAACAAAAACAACATAATAAAACAACTTTAAAAATTTGAAGCAATCAATTGATGAATAGGTGTTTAATTGTTTTTGATGATTTATTTCTTTTAGTTTTTTATAGTTAATATCTCTTTTTTATTATTATGGCTGTTATGATGATGTTGATGATGATGATGATGATTATGATTATTATTATTATTATTATTATTATTATTCAAATAATCATTATTATTATTATCATTATTATTATTATTATTATTATTATTATTATTAGATCTATTATTATTAGATCTATTGTTGTTGTTATTATTATTATTATTCTACACATTTTTAATTGATCACGTGCGTGTAAACACTACAGTAGAGAAACTATAACTCAACATGTAACCGATGCTTTTAAAGGTACTGATTCAGATTTCCTTAATACAAGTAACCAGGTAAGTAATCATGCAGGTAAGTAATCATGCAGGTAATTAATCATGCAGGCAAGAACTTGTTTGATCACATATAGCTAAAGCACACATCTAATTAGAAATATCACCAATTATAATCGATATGACGCAAATACATGTCTAATTAGTCGTGGGTGTCATTTTCTTCGATGTAACATATTTTCTTCGATGTAACATATTGTGCGTTGACTTTATAATATAAAAATTTTCTGTTTGCGCATAAAAATCATATTAGAACAACTTCTCACACTATGATGTTAAACTTAGTCTGTATCTGAATAAGTCAATGTATGATGGGTTTTGAAAAAATATTCAGATGAAAATTGTCATTCTATTTCTTAGTTTAAATTAATGATATTAAAGGAACTCCACTGAGGTCTAAAAATCCTAAAACCATAATTTTTTATGTTGTTTTTTTTAATAGATCAGCTGGTGAACAGAACGTTGTGCAAATCATAGTTAAGAAATATACGCAGAAATAATTTGAAAATCGTAAGTTTTTGTGCTACTTCTAGGCTGAATTAGGTGAAAAGCGTCGCAAAGTTTTCCAATTTTGGACTATTTTTTTACAATAAGAATATGATTCTCGAAAAACTGAGTGAGCAAATAATCTGAAATTTTGCACACATGTTAATGGTCTAGACCTACATGAAATGGTGCATTAATCTAAAAAAATATAGTATCGTTATGGCAAACACTTTAGTTGAGTGCCTTTAAAAATTGAGTAGGGTTAATTAATGTTGTACATGTATCTCCAATACAGAAATTTTTATTATCCCCCGCCGAAAAGGCGGCGGGGGATATAGAAATAGTCTCTGTCCGTCCGTCCGTCCGACCTTCCGTCCGTCCGTCCTTCCGTCCGACATTTTTGTCCGGAGCATATCTCTAAAAGTATTTGAGTTATCAACTTGAAACTTCATAGGTGGATAGACCTCATTGAGGAGGAGTGCAGTGCACAAGAATGATAACTCTACCCTGCATAATTTTTGAGTTATTGCCCTTTGTTATTTTTCAAAATTGATTTTTGTCCAGAGCATAACTCCAAAAGCCTATGAGATATCAACATGAAACTTCATAGATGCATAGATCTCACTCAGGAGATGTGCAGTGCACAAGAATGATAACTCTACCTTTCATAATTTTTGAGTTATTGCCCTTAGTTATTTTTCATACTTAATTTTTCACCTGAGTGGAGCATAACTCAAAAGTGTTTGAGTTGTCAACATGAAATGTCATATTTGGATAGATTTTATTGAGGAGGAATGCTGTGCACAAGAATGATAACTCTTCCCTGTACAATTTTTGAGTTATTGCCCTTTGTTCTTTTTCATACTATTTTGTCCGGAGCTTATCTCAAAAAGTATTTGAGGTATCAACTTGAAACTTCATAGGTGGATGGATCTTATTGAGGAAGAGTGCAGTGCACAAGAATGATAACTCTACCCTGTATAATTGTTTAGTTATTGTCCTTTTTTATTTTTCAAAATTAATTTTTGTCCAGAGTATAACTCAAAAGGCCTTTGAGATATCATTATGAAACTTCATAGGTGCATATATTTAACTCATGAGGTGTGCAGTGCACAAGAATGATAACTCTACCTTTTATAATTTTTGAGCTATTGCCCTTTGTTATTTTTCATACTTAATTTTTCAATTCAATTTTTTTCTCAAAAAGTATTTGAGGTATCAACTTGAAACTTCATAGGTGGATAGATTTTACTGAGGAGGGATGCAGCACACAAGAATGATAACCTACCCTGCATTATTTTTCAGTTATTGCTCTTTGTTATTTTCAGCCATCAGTATTCACATAGGTCTCAAATCTGTAATCACTATAGCCATCAGTTTTCATTACCAAAAGACCTCTTAAAATGGAATTATTCTGCTGTACTACATAATTAAACATTCTTCCAATGAGCAAACACATTCGGCGGGGGATGGCCATGTTGACATGGCTCTTGTTTTTATTATTGTTATTATTATTATCATTATTATTTTCTTTTATTTTGTTTATTTATTTATTTTATTTTTTTGACATGATGAGACTTGATTTTGTCTTTCGAGACTTCTATACAATTTGATGACTCGATGTTAACAAGCCTATAACAATAACATGTGTGCACAATTTCACATTATTGCGAGTCATTTAATCATGTCTGTAGTGCAAAATAACTTGAAAATGAAAAGCGTTTGAACGCTTTTAATTCAAATTAGGATTGAAATCGTCATGTATCTATTTTTAATTTCGTTACGAGTACAGTATATTTCTTTATCGTCTTTTTCATATTTTTTTTGCGTTTAAAGGGCCGAAATTTATCGATGTCATATTTCTATTTTTATGGGTGTATTTCCTCGATGGAGAGTCCATTTAAAGTCGGTTGAAGTTTTAACGAAAGTGTGATTAATTTAAATTAAAGAAAATGCAAATGTATTTTACATACACGTGAGACAATATTGTTAATATCATTGTAGATTCTTTTTTGTATGACTGCAAGTTTACAAAATGACCGACCAATTAGCCACTTTTCAGTGTCAACTTTTTTTTTAAACATTTCATATCCTCAGTACAATGTTATTGATTTTATTTTTATATCACAGGCATTTTAAGTGTCCGTAAAAGTCAACTATCAAAGACACATTATTCAATAAAAGATGAAACTATCTACTTACGTTTTGATGTTATCGAATGCAAATAATGTTTTAGCATTTTTCTTAGCTTTACTTCCCAACGTTCTTACCAATTCTGTAAAACTAGTATTCCAAAATGATAATGTGAAGAACTCCTCTGTCTTATTAAGTCTATCAATCATTAGATCCACGTTAACATCTCTTTGTTCCTTTGCTTTATTGCCTAATACAACATTATTTCTCTGAGTCTTTATTTGTGTTAGCAGAGGAACCTGTCTCATGTCCTTATTTTCAGAAGTCGAGTCTGTAACTTCACCAGGTCCATACTGTGTTACAATATATTCGTCATTTATATCGTACTGGTCATCTAAAGACTGGGTCATATTGATGATAATGATAATTAAAATCACCGAACAGCATATCAGAGATAATCTTGTCAATAGTTTTAACTTTCTTAAAGTCATCCTAACACTTCTCCTCAAATTTTGTTATAATAACGTGAATTGGCGTGAGTATCATTTATCAACAAAATTTATTCAGCCTCTCCGCGGAAAAGAAGATAATCTTGAATATATTATCAATTGATAAAGACATTATAGCTTTTAACGAAAGTGCCTGTAAGCAAAATGAGCATTTGCATTCAAAGTAAGTCCTGATTAAAAAGTGTATTGTAGTGTTAACTTGATTCAAGTGTACACAGTAAATGTGAGATGTTGTAACATGTGTTATCATGATGAAAGTTAAAGAAGAAGAAAAAACACGCTGATCATATTGTAAAATGTATCATTTTCATGTAATTATTATTGACATCTGTCACAGATGACTGCCGTATTTACACTAAATAGCTTTCCTCTTATATTCTTTCCTGATTCTGTCTTCAAATAAAGGCATCAATCTCACCATTATCATCATCGTCGTCGTCGTCATCATCATCATCATCATCATCATCACCACCACCATCACTTGATATAATTTGGATGAGTTTTAAAGAAACTTTGTTTGATGTTATATTTAAAGGGTTTCATATTCAAATTATCATCATCATTATTATTATTATTATATTATTATTTGAAATCAGTTTAGATTGGAAAAAACAATGCAAAATAGTGATTTTAGGCAATTTTGAGACGTCCCTCCGTTTCCATGGTAACAGGAGCATGCTGTTACAGAGGCTATGGTCCAGTTAACATTTGTGCCAAGCTTATCAGTATTGAAGCATTTTTCATAGTTTCATAGCAGTTTGAATTTTTAACGGGAGGCTTTTAAATGAAAATTACCCATTTAAACACGTTTTCGCTGAAAATGTCTTTCATTTAGAACTCTATGCTTGTATATATAAATATTTACGTGTGTATCTTTTTAAAAACGGAAACTGGAACAGAACTCAAAAATATATTGCGCAGCATGCGTCATATTCACTACATAATTTATTTATTGTATGTAACCAGCTGGAACTTCCAGTTTCCCAAATGATAAGTTTATTTGATAGTATTGTTTTACCAACATTAAATTATGCTGCAGAGGTGTGGGGACATCACGCTGGTCCGAACATACAAAGTTTTGTAGAAGATTGTTATGTGTGAAACAATCAACCAATGTAGATGTGTTATATGGTGAACTTGGTCGTACACCAATGTCCATTCATAGAAAACTAATATTGATCAAATACTGGTTAAAACTTCTTAAACTAAATGAAAGAACTATATTGTATAAAATTTTTATTATGTTAAAAACAGATGCCGACAATGGTGTAACTTATAGTGGTAAAAACTGGGCATATACTGTTATGACTATTTTAGAGCAGACGAATTTTAGACATATTCTATCAAAGTTGGTATTCCTCAATTAATAACTCGTCTAGATTAGATACATATTGATTATTTAAACATTCATTCAAATTAGAAAACTATTTGGATTTTATCGTTGAACCGAAATTTAGGGTAGCTTTATCCAAATTTCGTTCATCTTCTCATAATTTGGCTATTGAACGTGGACGGCATAGAAATGTACCAAGAAATGAAAGATTGTGTAGTAATTGTAATGCCGGTCTTATAGAAAATGAGTATCATTTTGTATTAATATGTTCTAAATTCCAGGACTTAAGAGCAAAATATATAAAAAGATATTATTATAAGTGGCCAACTAAACAGAAATTTGTTAATCTCATATGTGCAAAATCAAAAGCAATAATTAATAATTTAGCAAAATATATATACTATGCAAACTTGCGAAATAACTAGTCATCTTTAATGCAGATACATATATTATATTATTGTGCTCTTCTGTAAACCATGTCTTTGTATAAAAAAAAATTGTATTGCTATGGAACATGTTGTTTTAATGCAAAAAAAATATTTGTAGTTGTAGTTGTATAGATTATGTCCAAGTGAAAGCATGATAATTAAATCAATTAAAATAAAATATGCATCATAATTATATACTAGCAAGAGTCTAAACTCAAAGAACCCGAAACAAAAAATCAGCTTATATACCCTTTTGTTTACGTAATGTGCAAAAGTGGACTGGCGCGCGACCCACTTGCGAAAACCAGACTGAACGACTCCTTGTGCGACCTGAATACTGCGCCTTAACAATGTTCAAAATGGTGCACAAGTGGTTCATGTATACAGCCTGTTGTGCAATACAAATATAAGTACAAAAATACATAAATAAACATGTTAACATTTGTTCAAATTACAAATTGGCAGTAAATATAATAATAATAATGTACACAATGCAAACATGAATTGTTGAAAAAGCTGTGGGTCCGAAGCATATAAATGCTTTGTTTTTAAGTATTCTAGTCCCACGTAAACACTCAATCAACGATGAGCTTGTTTTTTTTATTTAAAATTGAAATCTGACCTTTTGATTGACTTCTTCTGTAGCCAGTCGTCGCTAAAGAAATCATTCAAAAGGTCAGATTTCAATATTAAATCAAAAACAGTGCAAATTAGTGCAGCATAAACTTGCAAAAAGTAAATATATTTATTTATGCTATACAAGATTGATTCACTTACATAGATTTGTGAAGTTGGCGGCCCAGCGGCCTAGCGGCGTGAAGTTGGCGGCCAACGGCCCAGCGGCTGGCGGCGTGAAGTTGGCGGCCGGGCGGTCCAGCGGCTGGCGGCGTGAAGTTAGCGGCCGGGCGGCCAAGCGGCCAAAAAAATTTAATGTTGCAGAAATGTTATTCAAACAATAAAACGGCATTTAATGAAGTTCTAAAGACATTTCTTATTATTTAAAGGATATATAGAAAGAAAAAAATCACTTTGAGAATTTTTTATTTATTTTACCATGTAAAGCTTGAAAGTCCCCATATGAACTATACTGTGTTGGACCGTTGCAACGGTGCGACGCAAAACCCAACAAAAATCAACGTCAATTGTAATTAAAAACTGTGAACTACAATAATATGATCTTCAAGGTCATTTATGAGTCATTGTCAAACTGAGTTTGATTTTCATTTATCTCTTGACTACATAAGGATTTTTACGCTCAAGTATGAAGACAATTCATTCACTAATAACAAAGTTAAAGACAATAACAGCAAAATTCATAAGTCTGACCTTCAAGGTAAATGTCATGAATGAGTGAATGTTATAATCAATTAGGCCTACTTGATTGTTTGTCCAAATGATTGTAGACAATCCATTTAAAATAACAAAGAACAATTGTAGATGTAAACAAGGTTAGCTTTTAAAAAAGCTAGTAGCGACTCGCTTCGTAATTTTTTTCAAGGGGTGTGTTTAAATGTAAAAATGACAGTTCTGTTAGCTGAAGAGACTTCAGCGAACATCAAAATAAAAGTGAAGTCAACACTGGCCCGGTGCCGATGGCCAGTGTATATAAGTTCAGGCCAGTGTAAATTTAAGAAAATTTTGTTAATTATTTAGTAGAATAAATTCAAAACTGGAATTCGGGCCAGTAAATTCAAAATCTTAAACTCATTGACTGAAAGTGACATATAAAGTTCTCTCAGTTTAACCAAGATGAGTATGAGTATATATGAAGGTACATGTAAACAGATTGAATGAAGAACCTATGTCTATGCACATTTACTATATGGCCTGTTGACCTTGACCACAAAATGTTAGATAGGTAGATTTCATAAAGATGTCTCTTTATACAAAATTAAGTTGTAATACATGTATGTTATTTAGTATTGGAATGAGAGGCACAAGTCCTAAAGTAAACACAAGTGGTCAATCAATTCAGCCAGAAAAGCCGGGATCCTATTAAAAAATATAGGGATCCCAGAAATTGACCAGGCTAAGAAGATGTTTTTTCAGAAAAGCCGGGATCCTATTAAAAAATATAGGAATCCCAGAAATTGACCAGGCTAAGAAGATGTTTTTTCAGATAAGCCGGGATCCTATTAAAACATATAGGGATCCCGGGAATTGACCAGTTCAAGAATATAGTTTTCAGAAATGCCGGGATCGTATTAAAATGTAAATAGATCTCACGGATTGGCCAGTTCAAGTATATAGTTTTCAGAAAAGCTGGGATCGTTTTAAAACATATAGGGATCCCGGGATTTGGCCAATTCAAGAAAATAGTCTTTGATTTTTCCAATTAATTAGGCATATAATTATAAGTATTGTTATTTCCGCATTTTAAGTTTGTTAATAAATAGCTCTAAATATATCTATATTCTAAGTTAAATTAATTTAACGTTCATTATATACAATAAAAAAATTAACGTTTTATGGCCTTTCATTACGACAACAATCAACACAAATATAGTTCATTAGGTTTTTCCTCCATATCTTATACGATCCCGGATCCCGGGCGTCCCGGATCCCGGCCAGTTAATACATACACTAAATACCGGAAAGGATAAAATGACCGGAAAAAAGGAAAAATAAAAAATGCACAGAACCAGATGTACACTTATGTTAATAACACTTATGTTAATAAACCAAACGAAAACTTACTACAGAGAAAACAGGTGAAATCGCTAAATCAGAAGTCAGTGTAAATATGATTTATTGAAAAGAATTCATAAAGACAAACATTTTAATCATCATTATATCTTTGCGCTCAAAACAATACTTGCTGATTTTTAAAAATGGCGTGAAAATTGAAGGTTTTTTGACACTATGTAAGATTAAATTTGATTGGCTAAATAATTTTGGATCCTAGCCCTGATAGATAAATTTTGTAGAAAGCTGGAAGCCAAGCTTCGATTAAGTTTTTGGATAGCTTCGGAGTTTTAGGTTGTTTCTCAGTAAAATCCTACCGTAATACCGGCTCGCCGTGGCGAGCCGGCATCATTTATGAGTCAATGTCAAGTTCAGTCTGGTCCATTTGAGCGTCTTGTCCAAGGATTTTGTGTGTCTAAATAAGAAGACAATTCATAAAGAAATAAAAAAATGATGGCAAATGTTAACGACAGCCTGACTGTACGAATGCTCAATACCCCTCCGAAAAGGTTGGGCTAACAAATGACCTAATTCATAGACATCTAATCAGCTTCCTTACAATATTTACCTAATATCCGATCATTTATTTCACACTTACCAACAACATTCTCACATTATTCTTTCCTGGTTCGTTGTTATGTCTGATGTATCATGCTAAATACAATAAAAAAATGAGCCGCGTCATGACAAAACCAACGTAATGTGTTTGCGACCAGCATGGATTTAGACCAGCCTGCGCATCCACGCAGTCTGATCAGGATCCATGCTGTTTGCTTACAAGCCCTATTACAAGTAGAGAAACTGATAGCGAACAGCATGGATCCTGATCAGACTGCGCGGAGGCGCAGGCTGGTCTGGATCCATGCTGGTCGCAAACCCACTATTTTGGCTTTAATAAAAGCCCTTTTACAACACAAATTTATCTTGAGTTGTTTATTGTTTTACAAGCTACGCAAACTCCCGAATCTATGTAACCGAACCACTTGCCACCCATAAATTACGATATCCGTTGTACTGACAATTATACACAGTAGACAGAATCATTAAGTGACTTTTTAAAAAGTTGGCACAGTTAATCAGAGCGGAGCTGGACAGCGGCATGTCAACCTTTTTCTATCTCTTGAAATGTCTATATTTATACAGTTATATACCGGTAGTGTCAACTCATGTGCAACAAATACTGTTTGTCACTAGTATTCACTATAAATATATTTCTGGTTTAGACCTGGATAAAGCCTACCTTTAACTATATACATGAATCTTGTTTTATGATCGATGTATTCCGAATATCTCATGAAAATTGAAATTGATAAAAAAAAGTATCCCTAAACCTACTTTACAAAGTAAAGAACTCCAATAATAGCCGTATTGAAAAATATGTAGGCTTGCTTGAGCATGTTTATAGACATTAACTACTAAATATTTTAAGTGCTTTACGTTTTAGTGCACCGTGGAGGGTAGCGATGTACCTCTTCCCATACAAAAATATAACTTCAAATACTGTATAAATTTTCTATTTCACTATTTAAACTGATGTCAATTACAGCGTCCAAGGCCATCCTTGTACTTTGTAAATTGCACATAAAAATTTATGAATTTTTGTATATTATTTGCCAAGTCTATCCACAAAAGCGAAATACATATAGGGATAAATGAATAGCTTTACAATCTTGATTAAACATACGGACTTTGATATTGCAGTTATTTTTTCAACGTAACAAAATGTAAACAATGGGGAATGGACATTTTAAGCAGGTAATTATGTTATTATGTAGGTCGTGTTCTAGCAATAAATGCAAGGAAAAAAGCACATTCCCTCAATCATCACATCAATGTTGATTTAATCATTTTTATTGTGAAAAATGACTTAAAATGAAAAGAGTTTTAAACATTTAGAAAAGAGTTTATTACAAACATTTTGTGTACATGATTATGTATTGTCTCATTGTAACAATTATTTAGCTAATCAGCCAATTTTCATACAATTGTAAATCCGTAATAGTCAGCTGTTAATTTCTCGATGGCATGATTGTTCAAGTTCGATAGGTTTTTAAATCACTTGACGTTATCTTTTCCCGGGCAAATCTTGCAAAAATTAGGTATGCAATATTAAACATAATAATTTTAATAGATAACATCTTCTTAAACCTAGAGTTCATTTATTTTAGACTGAAACTCATATCATAATATTAATAATATTGAGAAATAATAAGACAAAACCAAACTAAAATAATGCTCAAAACTTTGCTTTCAGGTTATTAGCCAGTATCAATAACAAATTAAAAGTTTTATGGTTGTATCATGGTATCAAATTGTTCTTTATTCCAGTCCATTCTCGTCTTTACACCTGGTATACCTAACTTATCCGCGTTCTTATATTGCTTATGATCTAGGTATTCCTTTCCAACTTCTTTCCATTTTCCATCCTTTATAAGTTGAGATGTTTTCGGTCCTAGGTCACCTCTATATACAGCATTTACCACTGCCGTCTTCACATTTGATGGTAACTTGTCGTATACATCTTTACCAATCTTTGCTTTAGCTCTTGGCTCATATATATTGTCAATGTCGTGCTGGAATATTAAATTCATATTTGAAATGACAAATTAATTAACATTATTTTCAAAAATGTTGTATCATACCAAACACTGACAATGACTGTCTAAAATATTGATGAGTAATCCACGATAGCTGTTTCGATCGTCTTTCTCCGAGACAACTGACCCCGGACATTTTGTCTAATGGACATATTACTCTAGCCTCTGATTCAGAAATCAAGTTGGAATAGTAGTCAGTCGGTCACGTGCAGAGAAATTGATAATTACTGGTTAGTTATACAGTTAGGCGGATCTGCCGCCAAATATATGACCGAAAATGTATGTGAAAATGGCGTAAAAAGCAGAAAAAACATGGCGTAAAAAGTAGAAAAAAACAAACACATTAAAATGATTAGTTGATAAATGCATATTATACAATTATCGTATTAGTAGCGACGACTTATTAATAACAATACATGGCATTCGGGAATAAATTAACTTACGTTAAACAGAGCTCGTGCTTGATCCTTCGTAATTGTTTGTTCTCCAGATTTTACCTTTTTAAAATCAACACCGGGTACAACTTTATTAAACGTTTTCTCTGCATCTGGGCGGTTCAAATTAAACCCTATACCTGACAACAAGAAATATCTCGATTATTAAATGTCATATAATGTAAATTACGACACTGTTTGATTTATGATAAGCATATATATATATATATATCAATTTAAAATCATTTGACAATTTTGATATCGGGATATTTTGCGTGTACTCTTGAAAAATCGAGTTGACAACTAGCAATTCATTACACGCTGGTTGAAATTTTATCATTTCTGTCGTTTTCAAACATATTTTCAGCAGTTTAATTGTTTGAAATATCAAAGTATATTGAAATGTTAAACTGATGTGTTTTGACATGAAGGGACTGGAAATATGTTTTCGACCAATTTCATATCATTCAATCATTCCGTTTCACCAAACTTTTCATTTCTATTTTATATTTATTGCACAAATTGTCAAAACAATACTTCCCACTCAAATCGTGCTAAAATTCGTGCAATTTAACTCTTAGTATATTTCTTTATGATCTATTGTGGAATCTTAAATTTTAAGTACATCGCTTGATCTATACAAGAATTTCAAAATTTACAATTTAGGCTTAATGTCTTCTGTGGAGATCCTTTAAAAAGTATATCCCTTTAACTTTAACTTACCTATAGTAGTGTCATGAACTTTTTTATTATTTGGCTGAGCATCATATGCTTTTAATCTAACTCCTTCATAATTCTCTATAACTGTCTTCATATCTATAACGATAGATGATCATATGAGCCGCGTCATGACATAACCAACATAATGGGTTTGCGACCAGCATGGATCCAGACCAGCCTGCGCATCCGCGCAGTTTGATCAGGATCCATGCTGTTCGCTTACCAACTCTATTACAAGAAGAGACACTGATAGCGAACAGCATTGATCCTGATCAGACTGCGCGGATGCACAGGCTGGTCTGGATCTATGCTGGTCGCAAACCCATTATGTTGGTTTTGTCGTGACGCGGCTAAAATTATTATATAGTTATAAAACTTTTAATGTAACATTTTTGGAAACATACCGATACATGATTATTTTGCCAAGTCTCTGAAACCATTTTTATAGTCTGAACTAAAAAATCTAAAAGCTTCATATTCGCTTAATTAAGACTCACGTCGAATGTGAAGTCTAAACTATTCAACAATTTTCAGACATTGGAAACTTTGACTATACTGTTAACGTTTATTACAAATAGAGATATAGATATTCTTAAAACTAAAATTTGTTATCTTAGTAATACAATTTACCTGAGATCTCAACTAAGATTAATATTCAGTTTTAAAAGCTATATTGACATTTCTCTAAATTAAGTCTTATGTCAAAGGTAAAGTGTAAACTATTCAATAATTTTAAGAATTTGATATTAGAAACTTTCACTATACTGTTAACGTTACTGATTTCATTACAAGAAGCGATTCAGATACTTGTATACTTGTTGCCATAGTAATACAGTTTACCTGAGGTTTAGTATTTTACTCTACCTGTGCTTGACTGAGTTTCACTTCCCGTTGATTTTGATTTTGGTTTTGATGGTGATGGTTTGTTTGACGGAGGTGGGTTAGAATTGCCTACATAAAAAACATAGTGCATGTATAAGTAAACGATAAAGAATTCAACGTTTTATGTTTTAATTGCACTACTGTACAGTTTCAGGCTTATAGCAATACGAATGTGCACATCATTTGTACCTGATGATTGCTATTAGCATGAAACTGTACAGTAGTGCAAAAACACAAAACATCGATACCTTTATCGTTTATTTATACTTGCTCTGGTTGCCCGTTGAGCACTGTGCCTGTCAGTAGTACATGTAAATATATTTCTAACACGTATAAGGATCAATGTGTCCATTTTACAACATTATCCTGTCAAAAAATGTGATCGTTGTAAAATAGTTGTATGCCACTAATCCTAAATGCAAAATAATTTTTTTTTGCCTTTAATGAGTACTAAAAATTCAACTAAACTACAAACTAGAAGAAACAACCCTTCCAAACGTTTAGAAATTAGCTAAACGCTCGCAAAATCCATTGATAACGCTTGAAAAATGTTAAGTTTATTATATAAAAGTATTTAATTTGTAGAATAGTCACTTGGAATTCGTCGTTTTTCAGAAACTTGTAATTCAGGCAAAAGTTTTGCTAATCCAAAAAGGTTTAGATAGTCTCTAATGTTTTCTATGTGCTATATAAAATCTAAATTATATGATTTACCTGACCACCATCCCGAGGAAGCTAAAGCAAAAAAGTATAGAATTTAAAAAAAGAAAAAAAGGTAAAAAAAAGTTCATGTTCACTTTTATTAGAAAAACTACTACATATCGTCATAGAAATAAATATAAATTCAGTCTGTCGGTTTGCCCGACAACACTTAGATTGAGTTGTTCTTACTTTGTTTTATGTAATGCTCAAACAAGAAATAAATAATAGGACGGGTACAGATTGCCAGTACACAAAAGGTGAACAGGAAAAGTAAAGAATATGTAGCTTTAGATAGCTAGTAAAACAGAGACCACTACACATTTTAACAAAGAAGCCTACGGAAATTAAATAGTTGTACACAAATATATCTGCTAGTGGCTTGAATGATGAAAATTATATTCCAGCTGATGATTGTTATAATGTACAATTATTTCAGCTATTTACACATGTGTGTGCTAGTAACTGAAATAGCTAGTGTACTTATGTGTACACTTGTAACTAAAGTAACGAACAGATATATATTCGAGAGTGAGTGAAATAATGTACAAATGTGTCCACTAGTGACTGAAATTATGTACAGATGTATCCGCTAGTGAATTAAAAATGCACAAATGTGTCCAATTACGACTGAAAAGAAATGTACAGATGCTGCGGTGTTATAATGCAAAAAATCTACATGTATTTGATAGTGCCTGAAATAGGTGTACATATGTGCATTTACAGTGTTTTCTCTCTGTTTGACATGTTGGTATCAAGAAGTTGTAATGGATCTATATTAACTACATGAACTATATAATGATTGTAGAAAAACTACAAGGTAATAACATAACTGTTTTTTTTTAATTCAAGATAAGAACGCATTACCTTTTGGTTTTGTCTCTGTTGGTTTCTTAGGCTCGGGCTTTGGCTTGGCTGTAACAATTATGATATTCTAGCGGTAAATGATGTAAGGTATAAAACAAATATTGATATGGCAATAAAAATGTGACATCGAACATATTCTTAAAATTTATATGTTTATATGTAAGAGAAATGTAATATAAGTTAACAGTTCAGTTCATACTAACAATGTTATGTTAGTCATTTCTTATATTGTATGCATGTATTCTGATTGAGTAAGTTAAGAACAGACTAAAACTAGTTGAATAAATTCAAATACTCACGTTTAGGCTTCGGAACATTTCTGTTTGTGCCTGAAGATAGAAAAAAAAGATAATAGAGTATATAATGATAATCTTAATATTTCCATGGTTACGATTTATTAAACAAAAGATAAAAATACTATGAACTACAGTCAGTGTAGGCAATCGGAATCACCTTGTGAAAAGCCTTATTTTTTGCACTATTTTTTATTGCTTTGGGTTCTTACACGCATATTACTTAATCTAATAATAGCAGGTGACAATTCTTTTCTAAACAGTACAGAATTGTCACACTGCTTACCAAGGTTTTCTTGAAATCTTGACATTAAAGAAAAAATAGAATCATCATGAAAAAAATAAACTGATTATTTCAAAACATTAGACAAACAATAAACAGTAACTACAGAAAAGGTCATTTGAAAACAAATTTTATCTAAACAACTTGTCATTCAAGTAGTTCTGGATCACTCAAAACATATATTTCCTTACAAACAAGTACTAATTTTTATTTGTTTGGGTCGTCAGACCAAACAAATAATGGTAGCAAAATTTCAGACCCTAATGTGCTTATTTGCAAAATCCGAAAGTAGTCCAAAATCCTCGAAGTGGTTACTTCCCCTTACATGTACACTAACGCCGAAAAATTAAGGGGAGATCACTACGTAAAGATTTTCAAATGACATGCGCAATATCTTTCAAGCCTTCTCGGGAAAGAAAAAATAGTTCTCGATTGGTTGAAGATTTCTAATATTGTGTTATGCTTATAGATATACATTCTTATATTAAGCTCCATGATTATTTACATCAGTGTTAAACGTGAACAAAATATATCGAAATTAATAAGGGTTACAAACCCTAATTTAGAATAATGTGGTTTTCTTCAGGCTGATACCTTATAACTTCACCGTGGTCTAGGGGTTTAAACGCTCGCTAAGGAAGCAAGAGGTCTGGAGTTCAAATCCCAGTAAAGGCAACTCATTTTATTTTAATTGTTTAAGCCAAATAAACATTGAATTGAATATCAGTGCTGAAATCAGTCTTATAGCCAATTTACTACAGTTATAACACTGGAAACAGCATTGATGGCACTATACAAAAACAAATTGGTTTATAATCTCACAACCTTCACCTTTCTGACATTCTGAGACCCAAACAAATTCAGCGCCTTCTGTGCTTTGATTAAAGCATGTATCAACTGATTCTTTTGTCTATGGAAACATTATGGACGTATCATTTTGTTTTTATTAATGAATAAAAAGGAAATTAAATAATGTAATTCGGATTGCCTTAGATTCGGATTGCCTACACATACTGTATGTACGAACTGGTATCTTTTAGAGGCCCCTACTGGGTCACCTCATTTATTATACGTTAAGTATACTTAATAATCATATGTATTTTATTATTTGAATAAGATAAGATAAAAATATCGCAAACGCAGATATAGCGTTTTACTTTTTAGAAAAGATCAAAACTTACCCGACCACCAACCGGAACCTTTCTTTCCAGAATCTATAATAACAAACATTTTTGAGATGATTCATTAAGTTATTATTTTTTGTATTCAACTATTTGTTCTGTAACAATCAAATTACAAAAAAAAGAAAAAAACATATTTCATTTTTTCTTTTTATCGTCAGTGTCTGTTAGATGTTTTTTTAATTTATATATGAATTTAAGGGACAAACAACTTTAACTTCTACCTTTAGGCTTAGGAGCTGGTGCTGGTGGTTTAGTCTTAGGTTTGGGTTTAGCTAAAAATAGAAAAAAATACGGATTCAAAACATCATAAGCATCTTTAAAGCTGCATTAAATAAATTTCATAAAAATAAATATAGCTACATTTCGTAAATTAGATATGTTTCTAATCGACTCCCGTTGTTATTTTGGTTTTCAGACATACAAAATTAGTTTTATAAGCCTAAAATCCTACAACCTCATTGTGGCGAAATCAGAAGTACAATTTCTTTTTGCATGATAAGATTATATTTTATGGTTACTGTATCCATACTTAAGTAAAGATCGGTGAACATTTATATCCGACAAACAATGGAATTGTATCCATCAATATCACTTATAAACAATAGATTTACAAATTTCCTAAACAGCTGAATAAATATTAGCTATACACAATGAATTTATAACTTTCCGAAAACAATTGATCAATAGATCTTATCATTATTTGTTTTTTACCTTTCTTTAACAATGCTTATTTGACAATTATTCATTGTTATAAAAGAATATAATTATTTTATTCCGAGCCATAGTAGATACTAGTAATAAATGTTCGCTATCTGTTATAATCTTTGCCATGCCTGTTGAATATGAAACGAATATTTTTGGAATAGATGTGTATACGAACGTCAAGCGTTGACGATATGGTTCACAATAAATTTCAAACTTTCAAAGTCAAGGCCAAAATTGTCACAAAATAGTTTTGCTAGCTAACAAATAATAAAGTATAACTCACGAGAAGGGTTAGATGGTTTAGATGGTCGATTTCTGCTTCCTCCTGTAATGTTAATTATATATATTATTATGTAACATAATATATACAATGTGATAAAGGATTTTGAATACTTCTGAATATTTTTATAGATTTTTATATTTATATAGATATAGATTGAGACATTTGAAATGATTTTTAAAGAATTCTGCACTTTGGATTAAGATCATCGGATGATGTTCATTATCTATAATTATGCAAAGCTCAGCGTCTATACATCATGGTAGATATTTAGTAAATCGTTTCTAGAAGCATATTTTATTAAGTCAATAACGTTTTTTAGGATTAATAAGATAAATTAATTCAGCCAAAAAACGTAAGAGCGGAGTACACCATTATTCACTTCAAGTAAACTGCTTTGGAAATCGCATAAATTTCTTTACATTTCAGTTGCATATTGTGTATAATTATTGGTTCATTTATATTTCATCCTTGCAAAGTATGAGCTTCATAAATATTTACCCCACCATCCTGAACCACGTCTGTTGGAACCTGAAAGAGATAATTCATGAAGTGACATAATTAATGAAATAGGATAATAATGGTATATCACTAGAACATATGACATAATTGTTAAAATAGAACTAATATGATATATCCCTCGAACTGAAATAGAATAAAAATATCCCCCGATCATATGACATTATTGATAAAAATAGGACAAATATATAAAACATCCCTCGAATATATGGCATACATGTAATTGATAAGAACGAAAAATTATGGCATATCCCTTTACTGATAAGATAGAACAACTTCGGTATATCCACCGATAATATGGCATAAAATTATACAATAGAATACGTTTGGTGTATCCCCTGATAATATGACACATTTGATAAAAAAATAACACAACAGGAGCAAACAGGTTCTCAATTATCACCAGAACTTTTGAAAATATGAAAATGATGTAAATATCTGAACTTCGCCTGCCCAAATTTGCCATCATACATCAAAATTAGGCTACTTTATATTTTGAGAATATATAAGCTAGCGATTCTAATATTTTACTCAAAATACTTTGATTTTGAATAATTTCCCCTCTGGTAAAATATTATCTGAATAACTCTGTAACAGATATATCTTATGAAAAACATGACGAGTGATCACAACAACCCCACCTATCGTGTAACAGTTCCTGTCCGGTGAGTAATAGCCCAACAGACGAAGCGTGAAACGGTTTTTATTTCATTCATATGAAATATTAGTTATAATTGTTCCATACTTACAAAACCCTGGTATATTTTTGGTATGGTATCAATGAATATGTTGCAGTGTTGGTACTTATCGTATATATAAATAACACTGAAGTATTTAGAAGTCAACACAGTGCTTAAAAAACAATTACTGGAAAAGTTGTAACAATAAGTTTAAAATTTAAGCCTGGTTTGTGTGTAACCAAAACAAATAGCTTACTTGATTTGTTGCTGCCATTGGAACTACTTTTTGACGTATCCTTTTTTGATGAACTGGAATCACTCCTACCAAACCATGCCAAACCTAAAACACAACCAGTAGATTATTTCCTAAATAAACTTGATTTAGATCAGTTTCAGGTTTCAGTTTTGTCGTACAAAAATGAATGTGAAATTTCATGTAAAAAATTTTCAATTTAGGAAAATGCAAAAAGTTATTTACATGCAATGATTAGAAAAGAGAACGGTGAGGTTTTGCCGAGCTCTTCATTTTTTTCATGCCGAGCCAGATAAATTTAATAAGCGTTTCTTCCTTTAATTTTCAAAAGAAACAGAAATCTGTTAAGAACCTCTCGATTTAATGCCGCACGCAGTAATATGCCAATATCATGTCAATAAGAAATAATACAGAATGTTTTCAGTGAAATGTAAAAGAGACTTTAATATCTAAACAAATCTATTCGTTCAAAGTTTATCAGTCGAATATTTTCAAACTAGTAAGCGGTAAAAATATTCCATTATCTTCATTTTATTTGAATACATGCATGTATTGATGAGGGTGACTGATAAAGTTAAACTTTTCAGTCATGCAATTTATCAACAGGAATAAATATGGTAACATGATAAAATGTAATTTCATTTATATCGCAGCAATGACACAAAGGATAAGTTATAGAACAATTTTGATAATGTTAAATGTACCTTCATATAAAATGTGTAACTTCATTTATTCCACAACAATTATAACATAAAATGTACCTTCATTTATTACACAACAATATATAATATGAAATATACCTTCATTTTTATAACGCAGTAATTATAATACTAAATGTATATCATTTTTACATAACAATTATAATATAAAATTTACCTTCATTTATAACACAGCACAACACAAAAATATGTAAAATCTTGTAAATATTCATTGTTGTCGTCCAAACTTACTCCAGTAATTGAAATTTCAAACTATCGTTATGGTATTTATATATACTTACGTATTTTTGCCCTCTTTCATTGTTCATAAACAAGCCTAGATTTAAGAAACAATTTCGAAATATTTATTATTAAAATGCATCTAAAATTCTACGAAAACATTAAACAAGTGTTTATTTTTGCTGTCATTTAACGAATCAATCTTTTAAATAAAGATTTGAAGTGGATTTTATAATCGTTAATACAATGATTTTTACGTTACGTTTGACAAATAACGTAATTTGCGGTTTTATCGAAGGACGTGATATTATACGCATCGTTTAAGTTTACAACGTTACGCAGCAGTTAACAAATCTTGATACGTGACAAGGTAACATATCAACTTGTACACAAACAAATTGTTATTTAGAAGATTGTATTAATTAATTCGTTGACTAATGTATTTTACTCTTTAATTTTGGTATTCTTTTTAACTGAGTATTAATTCGGGGAATCCATTTCATAATGAATGAAATGTAAGGTTGTAAAGAGATCAGAGTTCAATTGCGCACGTGCTTTGAAATTACTTAGTGCTTAATCAAATGTTTCAATAGGAGATGGTGAAAGCATTGGATCAGACGGACAAAAAAATGGGATTGTGTGTAAATACCGTCACCCTAGACAAACGCAGTCATAATCACATATAATCTGAAGATCTGAACACAAATCTTTTTTTAAAGACATACTCTGCTTAGGGTAAAATACTTGAAATACAGAAATGTGTTGAAATTTCGGAAATTCTTACCGAGTGTATGTTTAATTTTTTGTTGGGGTTTTACGTCGCACCAACACAGTAGAGGTAAAATGACGACTAATCAGTTTTACTGGTGGAGGAATACCTCAGGTGCCCTTCCGCATCATTTCAGGCACAGGCAAGCACCTGGGCTGAACCACCGACGTTTCATAAGCTAGCCAGATAGCTTCCTTACATGAACGAATCCAAAGTCCCTGGCGGGAAAAAGAATGTATAAACTATGTTTGGGAAGAGCTACGTTCCTTAAAACTTAAAAGTTATTAAAAAAAAAACACTAATGCTCGTTTTAGTGACATCTAGGCATATGCATCACACCTATAGTATGTAAGTTCAAAAATGACATACACTTTTGTATCATCATATGTATACCCAAAAGATGTTGTTGTTTTTTTATATATAAAAGACTCTATAGCAATAATCATATTTCATGTCTATAAAAAGAAAATCTTAATTCTGAATCGGGAATAATTTAGTACAATTCCATACAAGAGTTATATGCAATGAATTGTGACCTACGATTATGATCCCATAAACATATATTAGGTTTATGCTAAAGTTTCAAGTCAATTATATTTTGACGATTTGTGTTGCATGCAAAACTTTAACCAAGATTTTTGTAACTTTACAAAGGGGCATTTTAATTCAGTCTAAATCTATGTCAGATTTATTGGTATGAAACAAAAATTTTGTATAAGAGGCCTTCTATCATTACATGATAATTCGACTTAGTCCAGGAACAAATTTAGTTAATATCGTATCCTGTATCCTGATTTGGCACCAACTAAAATTATTAAAATGCACAAAAAGTGAATTAGAGCATGTTTCAAACAAGGTCCCGATACAATGCTAATAATTATTTCATCCGTCGCGGATAATCGAACTTTGTAGAAAATGCTCTCATCATAACGTTTGATACAAGTATTTTAAGGGTTTGTGTAAACTTACAAGTGCAAGATTTTACCATGGATGAAATATCGCAGACTCCCAGCAAACAGCCCAAAATGTCAAGTGATGCTCCATGAATAAGTTTTTGGACAAAGTGAATTAATTGTTTACTTAAATCACTTGTAGTTTCTTGCTGAGGTCTCTTGTAGTTTCAAAGTTACGTCCCGGACATAGTTCACATTGTAAAAATGAAAAAAGTCAATAACTCAAAAAATATGCAAAGCAGAGTTATGGTTTTTATGCTTTGCACTCATACTTAATCTACAAAATTTCTTGTTCGTTCATACCTCTTTTGGTTTCAGAGTTATGTCCCGGACAAAGTTCAAAGTGTCACAATAAACAAAGGGCAAAAATTCAAATATTAGACAAGACAGTGTTACGGTTACTTTTGCATTGCACTTTAACTCAATAAGAAAGTTTCTTGTTGATACCTCTTGTGGTTTCAGAGTTATGTCCCGGACAAAGTTCAAATGTAAAAATAAAAAGGCAATAATTCCAAAATTAGGCAAGACAGATTTACGGTTATTTTGCACTGCACTTCTATGTAATGAGATATATATCTGCCTACAAAGTTTCTTGTTAATAGTAGTTTCAGAGCTATGTCCTGGACAAAGTTCGATGTGTAAAGATGAACAAAAGGGCAGTAATGTTTAAATAAGGCAAGGCAGAGCTACGGTTCTTATGCATTACACTTCTACTCAATAAGATCTATCAACCTACAAAGTTTCTTGTTGAAACCTCTTGTGGTTTCAGAAAAGACGGACGGACATCCGGACGGACATAGCGGCGATTTTATGTTCTTCCTTCGGGGACTTATAATCTATATTTACCCACAGCTTCTGAAACGAATGCTCCATGGTTGCAGCGATGGACCCTTCAAAACAAGATCGATCATATAGCAGTTCAGTTGATTGAAAATTTTAATTTATAATATCTAGGACGGTCAACAAGTCGATCAATAAGTCTTCTTATATGCTTATATGATAATCTTCAAAACTTCACATCTGTCCTGTACAAAACCCGGGGCAGGAGGAGGGGGTGATCTTTTCCATTTCTCACCACCTATAATTGTTGCGATGAACAATTAAATGACAACATGACGACTGTTCACGACTGGCGCATTGTCTCATCATGCTTAGCAATCCGCCATTAAATGGCACATTTAAGTGACATTCTTTACATTTTAAAGCTGTCAAGTTGAGTTGAATTAGTGATATATTTCTAAATATTGACTATTATAATGTTGATTGATCAATAATTGATAATGAAAAGTATGTATTATACAATATAAACAAGAGCTCTGTCGACTATTCTTAGTGCTTGATAGTAAAAGCATTGATAATGTAAAATTTTCTAAGTTAACGAACGAGTAAGTATTTTCTTTAAATCCATGTTATAGTTATAGGCCTTGGAGAGAGTCCTATTATGCTCCCAAAGAAGAGTATAAAATTTCAACTTGTTTCAAAGCCAGATGTCAATAGAATATGAAAATGTGTGAGGTAATATGCAATCTTAATTGTAAGTTCTAAGTTGAAAAAGGGGCATTATTCTGCCAAATGCTAGAAACGAAGCTAGCTGTCTACAGGATGGCGTCATGATGGTAAACAAGTGTGCAAAGTTTCAAAGCCATATGCCAATGGACTTTGAAAATATTTGAGGTGTTACAAAAACTTTAACGTAAATTTTAAGTCGAAAAAGGGGCATAATTCCGTCAAAATGCTTGATATAGTTACCTCCTCCTGACTACAGGTTGGGGTTATGATGGGGAACAAGTGTGCAAAGTGTCAATGGACTTTGAAAATATTTGAGGTATTACAAAACTAAACGTAAATTCTAAGTCGAAAAAGGAGCATATAATTCTGTCAAAGTGCTTGATACAGTTACCTCCTCCTGTCTACAGGTTGGGGTCATGATGGTGAACAAATGTGCAAAGTTTCAAAGCCATATGTCAATGGACTTTGAAAATATTTGAGGTATTACAAAAACTTTAACATAAGTGGTTACGCCGGCACCGATGCCGACGCCCGGGTGACTACAATAGCTCTACTTATTCATATCGAATAGTCGAGCTAAAAACTACATTGATTGTAAAAAAAGAATACCCCACTCTTTTAAATAATTAAGCGTTACCGATACATTCTGAACGGTATTTATAGAAAATATTTCACAGTAAAATGTAAAATGGAACACAATAGGTTGCTTCTTTAAAAAGCCGCATGCGAAAGGTCTTTTGATTTGTTAGTTTGTTTAAATGGCGGGAAAGTAAGAATTTCTGATTGGTCGTATTGCATCTCCGAACAATAGCATACATTTCCGCCAGTCTCCGGATACGCTCTAATTAGGAATAATCAGCTGGCTGTTCCGAAGTTAAAGGAGCAACAAACTTTCGGTACATGGTTTACGAGGATATATAACAGTGTTTGGTGATAGTGTAGCTATTGTGTTTACTGTTACTAATTTTAGAAACATAAAAAAGTAAAATGCTTTTCAGAAAACAATAATCAACTTATACAATTTAAAGGGTTAAAACGGAAAGAACCATTGTTCATAATATAGTGTTCATTGTAGCGTAAATGGTATTTCCCGATTCTTCCTGTAACCGATTTGTTCACCTCGATGTTAATTTTTCGTTTTTCAGTGAAGTCCTATTTCGAAAAGAAGCATGCGCGTTACAACTTTTGTAGACTGGTTCTAATGGTTTTATACTTGAAATGAGATTAATTAACTTCAATTTGACATTAAAAAAATGGATGCCTCCAGTAATCACTCTCAACACTGCGGAGACCTCTCCAATAAAACCTCCATGTAAGACCTTGGTTTTTAAGCCAAGTTATTTGGAAATCCCTTATTCCAAGCCAAATCAACAACCCGGTGTGACTTATTATGACATTGACAATTTTGCTATTTTCTATGTTTTTACTTGTTTGATTGGGAGAGGTTATTTCGTGTTTATAAATGTAAGAAACTTATTTCTTTCAGCTTGTTCTGCTTTAGAATTTCCAAAGGATAAAGAAAATGACACCGCCTGTTACAAGACTGAACAATGTCATTCTCATCAATTAGATACTGAACTCGATGAAAGGCAATATTAAAATTCATATTAATGCCAAAAGGAGAAATAAATTTCTATTCAAAAATGCTTATAAGGTTTATCGGCAATATTGATCATTTCTTGAAATGCGAACGTGACTGGTCGATAAGTTAAAGCTAGGAATTCTGAATAGGCTTTGTTTTACACAATTTAGGCCAGCTAGGTGATATTATTTGTATATTTTGGTATCATCTGTAGTTTTTAAAGTGTTTCATTTGCCTCAAACATCTACACTTACATAACGAATCATAATCTAATGCTTCATACATGTAAGTACTGGTATAAGTCAACTAGTAGATAAAGTTGTAATATTTGAGCGTAGAAATTAAAATTATTTATTTAAATGATGTCTTTAAATAACATTTTTATTGTGATGAGTGTGGATGCGGGTGAGAGGGATTACGTCATACCACACTATAAAGGTCATATGGTGGAGGAATACCTCAGGTGCCTTCTGTACATTATTTCAGACACGAACGTGAACCGACTTTTCGTTACCTAGCTGGATGGCTTCCTCACATGAAAAGTCCAAAGTCCCTAGCGGGATTCGAACACACGGTGATTAGGGGCAAGTGGTTTGAAGCAATAGACTTTAAAGGTTCGCCCTCGGACGCCCTTCCTTAAATCTCATACATTAAATTTAGAACAAACAAACCGGCTATTAAATTTCAGAAAAAAAAATTAACTGGAGTAATTTGGGGAAAATCGTGTTATATAGTTTTTGTCTTTATTTAACATATCGATATACAAATGTTGTCTCGGATAAAAATATTGTCTGATTTTACAAATTTTGTCAGGAATACAAGACATGTATGATGTCCGTAGTACAAGTTTTGAATTGGATTGGATGCCTTGTTTTCATATTCGATGACTGTGTAAGGACTAAGGTTTTGATAATGATAATAATAACAATAACAACAACAATAAAAAGATAATGATAATGAAAAATCTTTACTTCAAGAAATTAACGTATAGAAGTACAAAGTTTGAATAAAAAAGAAAAGAAAATTGAACAATTCATTACAATAATAACAATAATAAAAAAAATAAGAATAACAATTAGAAAACAACAACAACAACAACAACAGTGATACGATATGCGTCAGTGCGTGAGCATGTATGCGTATGCATGCGTATATGCAAGCGTGCGTAAGCATGCGTGGGTGTGCATGTGTGTGATACGAACACTGTCTAATACAAAAGTGTTGACTGGTATACAAATTTCGTCAGGTTTACAAGTGCTGTCTTGAATAAAGTATACTAACGATATTTGGGATTCAACTGGGTTTTTTAATACAAATTCTGTCTTAATAACAATGTGGATATAGGTGTTGTATGCATGTTATTCAGTTGTTATCTGGGATAAAGGTTTTGTCTGGGATACAATTGCTAACTCAAATGTTATTGGACACAAGATGCAACTGGTGAATAAATATATATCGAATATTATATATTGTTGTATGGGATAAAATATTGTCTTGTCTTGAATATTATTGTTTTATCGGATAAAGAATTGTCTAAAATATTATGTTTATATGTGATACAATTGTTGCCTGGCATATTCGTATTGTGAACTTCACAAATGTTTAACATGGTACATACATAATGTATTGGTTATACTTTTTCAAACAATTTAATTCATGTTGAATATAATTGTATTCAACAACAAAAATAGTTTGTCTGTCGCAAACTCAATATTTAGTTTTTGCATCCGTTACGGGACACATATGTTAAAGATTAGCAGTTTCATTACTAGATAAAACATTCAATCCACACATGTTTTAAAAAAGCAAACTACTGTGAAAAACAGATGATAACATAAGAAAAGCTTTTGCTTAAGGACTTTAAAAACACTTTCTTAAAATTCCTTTCACACACTAAAATGAGACGCACTGCGGTCCTAAAGCATGATTTATGTAATAAAAAGTCAGCAAAGGACCACGACGCTATGATACCTAACACATAAAAAACTCCTGAACTTATTCTCGCCGAGACGAATATTCCAATTACAAGTTAATCTAAAATAACACAGACACTTGGGGTTTGGAGTTCAAAACGCCTTTCAAATCCAAATAAAATGCATATTTGTCAATCCAAGCACATGTACTGAACATATATATCAAAAAAACTTAATATAAGCCGTTTTGAAAAAAAAATTCATATTTCAACATCTATAATATTATAGATGTTGATATATGATTTTTTTTTTCAAAACGGCTTATATTAAGTTTTTTGGATATATATGATCAGTACATGTGCTGGGATTGACAAATATGCATTTTATTTGGATTTTAAAGGCGTTTTGAGCCCCAAACCCCAAGTGTCTGTGTAAAATAAGGGCGGTGGCGCTATTTTTTACGTTTGGGACATAATTTATCTTTGTTGAGGTCAACTAGAAAATCATACAGCTCAATGCCACATAAAATGATTTAAATGTGTTTTCCTTTCTAAGGCTATGAAAGTGGTCCCAAAGGACCCTAGAGCTATCAATAATTAAAGTTTGTAGAAAACACTAAGACAATGCCCCAGACAAAATATCAAGGTCCTCGTCATCATTTCCGATTGGTAGCTTTTAATACATTTCCAAAACGATCACAGGTAGAGGCAATATCGTTATTTTCATCATTGAAATTCTTTTGAAATATTTCATTTTTCTAACTATTGCGCTACTCGAAAATCCACATATTTTATGCTATCAAAGAGCTATGGGTTGTAGAGCTTTGTCCTATTTTTGAAAAAATAATATTCATTTTTCGAAATCAGAGTAAACCATTTCCGATGACATTATTAAGTTAGTGGAACAACTTAGAGTATGGCCACTTTATTGAGCACTAAAAGGAACTCAAAAATTGACACCATAGGTCAGATATATGTTTTAAAGGACACCTGTATACGACGTTTCTGTACGGTGTACGCGTTATTATATGAAAACTTCTGACGTAAAATATGGGTATTATTAGTTTTGAAAACTCTTTTTCAGATATGAGAAAACTCTAAATAATCTATAATATAATCCTTATAAAAAATGTTTTCAAATTGATTATTGTGAAGAGACAAATATTAGCATTCAGAAATTGCACAAGCAACATGATTGCTTCTGAAGTATGTATAAAATATTACCCTACACCACCCATTTGAATACTCTTCAGAAAAGAGTGGTCATACCTTTTAAACGTGTCATAAAGTGATATTCTTTCAATGTTTGATAAATGGTTTCATTCAAATTGCATAAACTGTGATATTCTTCATTTTTCAGAGATCTTGTATCTGAGTGACATTGTTCATCATAAGTCTACATAATGTCATAAGGTTTCCAGGATGTTCATAAATTAAATGTTGCTTGCAGTAATCGAACTACATACAGTGAATATTGAAAGGTAAAACTCTAAATTTAACTCAGTGTTGACTGACTAATTCTACGAAGCATGAGACTGAAGAACCCCGCGGTAGATATGAGAATAATCGCAAAGAAGACAATAAAACAAATGGTGTCCAACCGTTCAAGAAACATACCCCAAGTGTATGTGTCTTCGTCAGCATCATCGTCCTCATATATATCGGTATCACTAACTTCCGCAGACTTTACATTGACAACTCCTTCTATTGTATCAATGGTCGGCATGACTTTGTTTCGAGGATGTTTCTTTTTGTTTCTGAGACAACTGATGCTGCACTCTTTATTCCCAATGCTTGACATGAGCTTTGCCTGAATAATTGTATACAGGACAGAGAGGACACTCATAAACAGTAGGACGATAATAAACAAGAGAAAGTAGGAAACCTGGAGAGAGTTATCTGGTAGGGTGTCACTGACAATAGTGACGAAAATACCATACGATAAAAAGATGGTGATAGCAAATGAACCTTTTTCACCAGAGCCAATGGGAACTAAGAATATACAAATGTTCAAAAACGCCAGCATGAGTAATGGCATGATTAGGGTAAAGGTGGCGAAGTTTGCTCTGCGCTGGAGTTTAAACTCGACATCGATGTGGTACGTGTTGTACAGAAGATAGCGTCGTTTGTTCACACTCATTATACTCCAGGCAGAATTTTCTGTGAACTCGTCCAATCTAACATCTTCCGGGTGGTCCAACACTACTGTTGTGATAGTTTCATCTGATACATAATATGTAATTGTACATACTTGCTCGTCAAATGGGTAGTACTGAATATCCACGTGACATACAACGCTGTGAGGAAACAAAGAACAACAATTGAAAGAAATTCTAAGATTATATTAATTACTTACATAAATAACATATATATAATGCCTCGCAATTGCAAATGTGTTGGTACAGGAAAAAAGAAAATAAAAAAACTCCTTGCACATGATGCTCAGTTATTTGTTATGAAATATAGTATAGAATATACTATATTATTGACGTTAGTACATAAGATACAATGCTATGAAAAATAGAAAATAAGTACCACTTTATGAAAGTAAGTAAAAAGACTGTCATGAAGGTAAGTAAATAAAGAGCTATGGTATCAAAGTTAGAAAAACAAGGACTATGTTATGACATATAGAAAAGAAGAGTCTATAGTATAAAAGTTAGTAAATAAAGGACTAGGGTATGAAAGTTAGTAAATTAAGAACTATATACATGTGTATGTAAGCCTTAATTATTATTAATTGCTAACTATTAATTATTGTTGCAATATAACATTGATACAGAAATATCTATCTCAAAGGCATAAAGGTTTATAAACAGTCAATTTACGATTTAAAATATTTCAATAGTAATATAAGGAATAATTGTTGTTTATAATTATTTTACCTGTAGATACCCTCTGGCACCCATTGAACAAATCCATCGGAAGATATTTTAGAAATATCTGTATTAGCACTGCCAACAACACCATCTCCATCAAAAGCCTGACAATTTAACAATTGTAATCATTTAAACAAAGTAGTCGGTAAATTGTGTTTGATATATTAGCCGCGTCATGACAAAACCAACATAGTGGGTTTGCGACCGCTATCAGTTTCTCTACTTGGTATACGGTTTGTAAGCGAATAGCATGGATCCTGATCAGACTGCGCGGAAGCGCAGGCTGGACTGGATTCATGCTGGTCGCAAACGCATTATGTTGGATTTGTCATGGAACGGCTCATATAAACATTGGTGTATAATTGTATCTTTTATAGTAAAGCTCGGACAACTTTTTCTATCTTAACCGATGTTCCTAATCTCGAATTTGATTGGCTTACACACCTCGGGTCATATTTACTAGTATTCAGGCTATATTATCCCGTATATCCCGTCAGCAACTTGTATTAATAAAAAAATAAGGGAACCTGTGGCCTAGTGGTAGCCTGGGTTCCAGTCTGTCGATTTTTTTATGTGCTTCTGTTCGGCAAATCGACAAATACTATCAAAACCAGAGATGTTGTGTTATCTATGACGATCGAGTATGAAATAGCGCGTAAGTTATGAATAAATAAAAAAAATATCAACGCCTGAATCCCAGGCTAGCCTAGTGGTTAAGGTGTCTCCCTCTAAACCCAGCGGTCATGGGTTCGAACACTTACCGGGTCACAACCTGACACCAATACTGGTTGGTTCCAGGAAGTGGACTCGAAAGTGATTAATATAAGTTTCACAATCGAGCCTTTAAATATATATGTTTAAACCAATAAATAATGTATACGTTTCTGAATAGACTTATCTTTCTCTTGTAATTTCCAAAAAGAATACCCCACTTACCTTTAAAATGATAATACTTGGGGTCCATATTTCATACACGGGTATTTTTACGTAGTTAGTTTCTGCATAATTACTCGGGTTCCATGTAATAACTTCATCTTGCCAACGTAGACGGAAATAACCGAGAATAGAAAATTTCTGTTCGGATGTGTCAAACTCTAGAAGACTCTGAGGAACGAAAGTTGAGTTCACGTTGACAGTTTGTGACTGATCAACACGTGGTCTGATTCTCGTGTCATACCTATTTTCACATAATATATAATGATATATATATTTATAATTGATATTTAGGCTATTTATTTACACTATAGAACAATGCTTTTTAGAAAAATATGCCATCACAATCCTATGGGCTTTGTTCTAAAGCAGGAGGTTTTTCAATTACATTTATAAAAACGAATATTAAGAAAATTTTCATTTGCAAGAATTCATGTGCGGCTTTTCTTTATATGTCTATGTCAATTATCAGTATATGTCTAGGTCAATCATCCGTATGTGTCTAGGTCAATCATCCGTATATGTCTAGGTCAATCATCCGTATATGTCTAGGTCAATCATCCGTATATGTCTAGGTCAATCATCCGTATATGTCTAGGTCAATCATCTGTATATGTCTAGGTCAATCATCTGTATATGTCTAGGTCAATCATCTGTATATGTCTAGGTCAATCATCCGTATATGTCTAGGTCAATCATCCGTATATGTCTAGGTCAATCATCTGTATATGTCTAGGTCAATCATCTGTATATGTCTAGGTCAATCATCCGTATATGTCTAGGTCAATCATCTGTATATGTCTAGGTGAATCATCAGTATATGTCTAGGTCAATCATCCGTATGTGTCTAGGTCAATCATCTGTATATGTCTAGGTCAATCATCAGTATATGTCTAGGTCAATCATCAGTATATGTCTAGGTCAATCAACCGTATGTGTCTAGGTCAATCATCTGTATATGTCTAGGTCAATCATCAGTATATGTCTAGGTCAATCATCCGTATATGTCTAGGTCAATCATCCGTATATGTCTAGGTCAATCATCCGTATATGTCTAGGTCAATCATCCGTATATGTCTAGGTCAATCATCAGTATATGTCTAGGTCAATCATCAGTATATGTCTAGGTCAATCATCAGTATATGTCTAGGTCAATCATCAGTATATGTCTAGGTCAATCATCAGTATATGTCTAGGTCAATCATCAGTATATGTCTAAGTCAATCATCAGTATATGTCTAGGTCAATCATCCGTATATGTCTAGGTCAATCATCAGTATATGTCTAGTGCAGTCATCTGTACAAACATCAACATATGTGAAGTCCATTTATAAGTATTAAATCTCCAATTCTATGTCTATTCCGATGTTACTTCTTTTTTATTGACATGAATAAACTTAAATTCACTGCACAACTCGGAAACATATACAAGATATTTATAGATAATGCGTTCTCAATTTACATTTTATTTCAAAGCTAAAGAAATTGATTCCCATCAATATATTAATATCAGATACATTGATTAGACAGATGTTCTCCAAGTTCCATAAATACAGCTGCACACGCGCCCGCGCGCACACAAGTAGATCTACAAGTACTAAAATGTATATTTACTCCTTTAATACATCTGAAAACAATGTCTTCATCCCCTCAAGGTCTGATCCAACCTTGTCATCTTCGTAATCCTGTGGCATATCAGGTTCCATTACAGGTGGTTCCTGGCAAATCCCGGGAGTTACTCCTTCATGAAAAATCATCAGTATAAGAAGCCACGACAACATTGTTGAGTAATGCTCGTTGTATGTGTTTTTCTCTGACAACGTTATCTTCATTTATATGGACACCGTATGTCTTTGATTGGTCGACACATTTCTCGATCAATGATGTAACTTACCGTATAAACTATTGAAATATTCAGGTTGATTTTTTTATAAACTACAGATCAGCACATGTAAAATAACGTGCTTGTAAATTCTGTAGTTCCTACAAACAATTGCAATAAACCATAAGCCAGACAGCAATTGACAGCCGTTCATTTTCCCAACGATTATCCTTATATATGCATTCAGGGTCATTCAAATAGAAATTTCTATTTGAAAGACCCTGCTGCATTGTAAACAAAAGTTTTTTTTTTTGTTTTTGTTTGTTTTGTTTTGTTTGGTATTTAGGCGAACCAATACAGTATACATGTAGGTCAGTAAGCAAGATCATGGAAATTGCGCCATTTTTAGTATTATTTTTTTTGTTTGTCATATAGTGTTTTTGGCTAGGCTTAGTGATAATGTGCGACTTATAAGTTGATTGTTATACTACAATGCCATGTCTACCGGCACTTTTTGTTCGTACAGTTATTTTTTCTTTTTTACAAATTCTATCAGAATGCGCAATATTCCTATTATAATAAACATTTTGATCAAGACAACATCCGATCATTGGATCATTGTTTCAAAATTGTACCATAACCATCCAATATATTCCTATATTGGACGCTGTAAAATCCAATATAATTATCCTATATGGGACAGTTAATTGCGTCTGGTCTTTTCATATAAGTCGTTAACGTAAGAATTCTACTTAGAGCGTGGGGGGGTGGGGGGTCCGTAGCAGAGTGGTTAAAGTCGTTGATACCAAAACACTGAAATACCCATCGCGATAGCGTCATCGGGTCCTTTAATTTGTGAAAACTATCCATCTAGCTAATGGAACATCGCCGGTTCTAATCCACTGCTCGTTTGTGCCTGAAAGGGAACCTGCAGGATGTTTTCCTTCACTGGTAGAGCTGGGATCTGTACTGTCTTAGTATGACGTAAAACCCAACAAAAAAAATGTACATCGTATCTTAACAAATTTGAAACGTTTTTTAAAAGGGAAAATCGGCATGCTATTCGATCCTCAAAATTTGCTTGATAGTCACAGATTTGTCTTGCCATAAATCAATGAGTCAGTCCTTTGTTTGTTTGTTTTTGTTTTTTTTTGTAGAAATTTTCTTTTTTGTGGTTTCGTCAAAACATCTAGCATATCTCCCGCATAATGTGCTCAGAACAACAAATACTATTGACCAGTAATAACATAATATAATGTAATGTAATAATGTAAAATATCATCCAAATGTCCGATTGGTATATTCTTTGGAAATCAGCAACGAAGAAAGGGAAATTCGGACTATCGCACATTAACATAATTAAATCAGACTTCCAACATTTTCAGTTTTTGCCAAGCAAAGCGACATCAGTGCTACCTGTGCCATATTAAATACTGTAACATCCGGGTTTTTTTTACAACCAGAGCTTATATATTTCCGATCCAAGCAGGTAGTTCAGCATGACGTGCTCGTATCGTGCTATGGTATCTTTTTGTTCTTCAATTTTCATTATTCTTATTCTTTAATTCTTGTAGTTTAAACGCTGTATCCTTCTTTCTAAGTTAGGTCACAAGAAAAAACGGTCAGAGCATACACGAATGCCTATGTTTTAAGGGGCAAATTATATCAGCTGTTTTAATGATTTTTATATATAAAGTGATTAATTAGAATTTTGCGAATTGAAATAAAATTTTCAGTATAAACGGTAAATAATTCTTCTTTGGATTTTAGGTAACACCGGCCATAGAATACGCCACTATTTACGGAAATCGAACTGTCCAGTTGTGAAGTACAATGTATTAATGTTTACAGGAATATACTTTTATATTAAGAGATAAAGAATAAATGTGAACCCCGTGTGGGATAAATAAAAATATAAACAATTGAGTCAATCAATAAAGGGTATTTCAATAGAAAACATAATTTTAAATGAAAGACCCTGGTGAATATGCGAAATACCGGTACTAGATATACAAATCATTATCAAATCGATTAATTAGCTGGACCGGAGTTCGATGTTTCCCCGTATCATTGTTTACAGGCAACATTAGGTTCTTAATTTCATTCAGAAGTCTTAAATGACGTCTTTATCTCAATAAATTTGTATTTGTTTTACTTTCTATCATACTGTTTAGGAAATAGATATCAATTCTTAGTGCATTGTTGTAGAATAATGCACGGTTTGAGTTCAAATGCGTGAGAACATATAAGCACTAGGGCCGATAGGCCTGAGTGACTTATTACAAAGGGTTTGAACGAAAAACCGTGCATTATTATCAATACAAAATTCAACAAAAAGCTGGTTTTTAACAAAATGGTACCGTCGTGATATAATTCCTCCCATCTCAACTCCAAACAGTGTTTTTATAAAGCGATAAAATCACTGTTTCAGATATATATTATTCCTTAAATATATTACACTTTCGGCCTTCTTTGTTTATTTGAGAAATCTCCGATAGTGTTAGAATTTACATTTTAACTAGAATTGCCCACTGTCACGGCGTGAATACCCCCGCATACCACTTTGTCAGAATCAACAGTGGTCATTTAGAGCTCAAGGACAACCTCCCTGTCAAATCTGAGGTTACTAAGCCAGTACATTGCTAAGTTATGTATTCCACAGGCTTCAAAATGTCAAAATCAAAACACTGCGGATAGGCATTCTTAAGCATTTGAGTAGACATTCTTATTATAGTAAAAATCCTTGTGACCTTGGACACCTATAAATCAATAGGGGGTCATCTTCTTGTCATAAACAAGCTCAATACCAATATTCAGACCGTTGACCAAAGCATTCTTAAGCAATTGGGCAGAAAAGCTTTATTTAGTCAAGGCCCCTGTGACCTTGACCTTTGACCCAGTGACCTCGAAATCAATAGGGTCACTTAATAGTCATGATCAACTTCCATGCCAAATATGAGACTGTGGGTCAAAGGTTTCTTAAGTTATTGGGAGGACATTTTTTTAAATCAAAGTTCCTGTGACCTTGACCTTGACCCAATGACCTCGAAATCAATAGGGGTCATCTACTAATCATGACTTACCTCCATGCCAAATATGAAGACTGTGGGTCAAAGGAATCTAAAGTTATTGGGAGGACAAGCTTTTTTAGTCAAGGTCCCTGTGACCTTTGACCCAGTGACCTCAAAATCAAAAGGGGTCATCTACTAATCATGACTAACCTCCATGCCAAATATGAAGACTGAGGGTCAAAGGAATCTTAAGTTATTGGTGGACAAGCTTTTTTTAGTTAGGACCCTTATGACCTTGACCTTTGACCCAGTGACCTCAAAATCACTAGGGGTCATCTACTTATCATGGCTAACCTCCATGCCAAATATAAAGACTGTTGGTCAAAGGAATCTTAAGTTATTGTGCCAAAAAAAAATTTAGTCATGGCCCCTGTGACCTTGACCTTTGACCTGGTGACCTCAAAATCAATAGGGATCATCTGCTAATCATGACCAAACTAAATACCAAATATGAAGACTGTGGGTCAAATCTTAAGTTTTTGGGTGGACAAGGAAAAACTGCCGGACGGGGGAGACGGACAGACAAGCTGATTTCAGTATACCCCCCTTACAACTTCGTTCTGCAGGGGTATAATGATTTAAATGTTTGACTTTATGCATTATACATTGAATATCTTCTGAGACATGTTAATCGCAGAGAAAGCATGCAATGTGACAATATCAAATCATCGGAAGTACGTAGGTTTTGTTGTCATGTCGTAACTCAAACCAGGGAGAGAATGGTCGCTAGTATGAATTAAAATATACCAGTATAAATAAATAAATATATGCTCTCGATTATTATAAGGGTTTGTCTGAAATTGTAAGTGTTTAAAATTTCAAAGTTTTCCTTAAGTAAGTGTTAGTACAAACTAGAACTCCGCGAGTCGGATGTGTCGCCTTGTGAACAATATAGTTTAGGAGAAATGCCCACGACAAAAATGAAATTTGAAAATCAACAAAGGGCAATAACTCAAAAAATAAGAAATGCAGAGCAGCAGTTTCTGTGCACTGCACTTCTTATCAATAAGATCTATCATCCTATTAAGTTTCAAGTCTAAAGCTTTTATAATTTATGAGAAATGGCCTGGACAAAAATAAAGTATGAAAATTAACAAAGGGCAATGACTCAAAAAATAAGAAATGCAGAGTACCAGTTCTTGGGCACTGCACTTCTTCTTAATGAGATCTATCATCCTATAAAGTTTCATGTCCATAGCTTTTATACTTTAGGTGAAATGGCCCAGACAAAAATAAAGTATGAAAATTAACAAAGGGCAATAACTCAAAAAATAAGAAGTGCAGAGTACCAGTTCTTGTGCACTGCACTTCTTCTTAATGAGATCTATCTGCACTTCTTCTTAATGAGATCTATCATCCTATGAAGTTTCAAGTCTATAGATTTTATACTTTAGGAGAAATGGCCCGGACAAAAATAAAGTATGAAAATTAACAAAGGGCAATAACTCAAAAAATAAGAAGTGCAGAGTACCAGTTCTTGTGCACTGCACTTCGGGTCATTATAAGAAGCATGCATACCAAGTTTGAAGTCAATCCAACTTATAATGACTGACTTATGCTCTGGACAAGCTTTAGGGGACGCCGACGCCGACACCGACGCCGCCTTTATGTCGCCTTTTTCAAGGCGACACAAAAAAAATCACCAAGTTTTGAGTCGACAAAGGCACATTTTATTGCAATTCCTTACAGAATTATGCCCTCAAGTCTGGAAGTTGGGATGACGGTCACGAATTGGCATCGAAGTAGAACCACAGTTATTCTGTAGGCTAGCTTTCTCACATGAAAGAACAAGTGATGGACTAATGGAACGTGAGCAAACTCCCTTGCAGGATTCAAACCCATAACAGTGAGAAGCAAGTGGTTTCATCGACCCTTACCACTTTACCATGGACATCTCCATGAGGTCAATTATCAAGCCATTTGAAAATAAAATCTTGTGTACAGTTTGTGCTCAAATCAACAAAATACAAAAACACAAGTGATTTTTAAGAATATAATTATTTGATGAGAGTGAAAAAAAATAAATAAATAAAAGTAATCATCCTATGAAATTACAAAGAAAATTCTTTAATATAAAAATAAATTATAGAACAGAAATAGAATATATTCAGAATTCAAACATTAATTGTTGTATATTTATACAGTATTATCTTTATATCTTTTTTTAAATAAATTAAATTAAATAAAATTAAGTAAATAACTTTGATCCAAAACATAACTAATTCATAAACAAAAATCTATAGGAACAGTATTACAAATGAGTTACCTCCAAAACAGATCCCCCATAGCACAATACCTGGACGGAAATTTGACTATGCAATTTTAAAGGTCCAATTAAAACAGTACTTAAGTTTTCTGTAGAAATTGTGACCAATGATTTAAATCACAGTGACCTTGACTTCTTTTACCTGTTATACCTACATATTTCAAAAGGGGCATGTATCTATTCTGTGCAGACATTTAATATGTGAAGTCCAAATTAAATGATGAGTCAAGTTATTGTTTAGAAAAAAAATGTATTTAAATCTTAAGTCAGTGTGACGATTCAAAAAAATGGAGTAGGTCATTTTAAGTTTGAAGACTGTGGGTAAAACAGTTCTCTGTTCTTTTCATGACCTTTTTCTTTGACCTTTTAACCCTTATTATGACGGAACATGATAACTGGGAAGTGTAAAAATGTACATACATTGAGATTTTGTAAGTCACCACTGACAGTTTATTATACTTGATCATCAAAAATCTATAAAGCTGAACTTAAATGTAACCAGTATTTAATACATTTGATTTGCCATGTTTTAACTATCAATTTACCACAGTAACTATCGAAGAAGACACCAATTTAACATCAATATCTAAATGTCCACTTTATATTGGCCAGTGTAAATCCTGAGGAAAGAGAAGAAAATCGCAGAGTTATTCAGAAAATGTGGAAGTATTCATCACTGGTGGTTCACACAGGAATGTGATTTAACAGAGTTCTATAAAGCATACATCTCTATACAGGTGTATGACATAACGGGCATGTCTGTCGCTGAGCGATCTCCGACTCGTATGCCCGATGTTTACAAGCACTACACATCCAGAACTGGTACTCCATTAACGGCTTCCCAGTTACGATACATGTTGGGAACTTTGTATCACAGCTTGGACATGCATTAGACCTGAAATATAAGAAAATAACTTATATGAGCAGCGTCATGACAAAAACCAACGTAATGCGTTTGCGACCAGCATGGATCCAGACCAGTCTGAGCATCGGCACGTCTGATCAGGATCCATGCTGTTCGCTTACAAACCCTATTACAAGTAGAGAAACTGCTAGCTACAGCATGGATCCTGATCAGACTGCGCAGATGCCCAGACTGGTCTGGATCCATGCTGGTCGCAAACACATTACGTTGGTTTTGTCGTGATGCAGCTCAAATATAATCTTGCCATCCATGCAGTAAGACCAGGCTCTAAACTGTTGGCTGACCAACTTTAAATTTTCTTCAAATCTTGACTTCCCGAGAATTGATAATGCACAGATCCAAAGTAAAAACTGGACAAGTCCATGTAAGAAATACAGCAGTATAAGGGTAAGTGAAAAGAAGATGTTTTCAAGATTTTCACTATCTAACAGAAAGACCAGGTTTGTTACTGAGCCATCACTCATTCTAGAGGAGCATAAAGTCGTGCTTATAACAAAATTAAATGTGATATATCTCTTTTTGTTTTTGTTGGTTTTCCGCTGCACCAACACAATAAAGGTTCATATGGAAACTTTCTGGCATTACTTGTGTAGGAAGTCATCAGGTGCACCTCTGTGCATTTCAGGCACAAACAGGCACCTGAGTAAAACTACTATAAGTACTAGCCAGTACTTTCATGGAAAAGTCCACACTTTATGCCACATTGCTAGATTACCTTACACTCATCTGAAGTTTTGTTTAGTGAAACTAAACTGTGAAACAAGTTCTCCCAATTTATGTTAATCACTTTCAAGTCTGATTCTTTGAACTACCTATTACTGGTGTCATGACACCTTGAACTACATTAACTCCTAAATATTTAACAGAGAAATTTGAAATTGGTTTCATTGACTTATCAATTTTAACTAACAGCTTATTTCTTTACCTCAGTTGAAGTTTGTTCTATTAAATAAATAAATAACAATTCAACAAGTCATTCCTTATTCTTTAGAGTAACTTAAGTGACTTTTTAAAAGAATTGACTGCTTTAATTTGAAGTGTTTACACAAGGTTGGTTTAAAATTGAAATTTAAATGTTAATATTAAAATAAACCGTCGATATTGGCATTCCAAATACATTCAAACAATGCTTGTGTACAAAATGGAATCAAATTTCTGCGGAGAAGAAAAAAAACAAATAAACAGTTCACTGTAAACTTCAATTGAATAAAAAGAGAATATTTCATTGAATCAATAATGATTCTGTCTGTACCATTCTATTAGTTTTACCTGGGTCTTTAAAATAGAAACCCAATTTGAAACACCCAGGTTTTACAAAGTGTTTCATAATACTTATTTTAAAGAGAAAAAAGATAAACAAAAAGAGATAACCAGTACAACCATTGCTAAATGATTGAATCAAACAGAACAAATAAAACAATTAACAACCAAACAAATTAATAAATTCAATTATATTTCAACAATTTCAGACCTGTTCACTCCTCTGGCACCTAAATTTTCTTCCTTTTTCCTTAATGAAATAACACTAACTTATTATTCAACCTGTTTCCAAGTTTTAGTATAAAAGTATACATTTCCATCTACATATATAAGTTTGTGCCTAGCTTTGAATCTATCTTCTTGCATTTTACATATACATTACAGTTCAAAAAGAAATAATTAAAAAATATGTTTTCATTTCAAGCTGCTTTCTTATGTAGAAGTAATTTACAGCTTCTTTCGTAAGTGTAGCAGATTAACATTACTCCAAACATTTGACTCATCTAACACCTAGGTGTAGAGTTGTCATCCATAGAGAAATGATAATAACGTATTGTCAATATTTTCCTACTGATCGATAATCCATACAGATATTTAAAAAATTGATAATTTTGACAAAATATAATATTTCGAGAAAAAAAAATCCCAAACACATATAAAAGCAGATGTGCAACTGAAAGGACGTGTCTAAAACTATGCTGTCATTACATAATGGACATATTTCATAGCAGTGATGATAAAAACATCATCAGGAAAAAATGACATGCAGCCAGAGGTCATTTATTAAGAAAACACAACATAATTATATGCACAGAGCATGTATTTTATATAAAGTATCCTAAAAACAGGTAGAAAAGTGAAGTGTGTATAAGTAAAGCTTGATATATTGCTGAAGCAATTTTCAATATAATCTCAATATGCTTTGAACTGAATCAATTTTAGAGTTATCTTGATCTTAATCTCGAGTCCAAATGAAGCTCTTACTCTGATTTATAAGGTATGTAGTATCATTTCTTGCCTTAAAGACTTGCAACAGCAAAGGATAATGATGGTTGCAGATAAAAGAACAAGAGCTGTTTGTAAGATTGTGCACTTGACTATTCTTAGGGCATAACAGTAAGAAAAGGGGCATTACTCTGTAAATAGGTAACTCAGAGTTATGGGACGGGTAAACCTACCTTAAAAATGCTATTATTAATATTAATAACCAGTACATATCCTAAACACAGTACATCAATTATAATTTCACATATTTATGAAAAACAAAAAACTGTCAATCCATTTAATTTTGTTGGCATGTAATTTCATTGTTTTGTTTTTTTCAAAACCTTATATTTTGGTTCTGAAATTCATGGATTGTCTTTTTTGCAAAACAATAAAAATGCAAATAATTAAGAATTTTAATAGAAATAATCGTACAGCCGAAATGAAATTTTGTTAGATCTTAAATGTATGGCTTCACCTATCCATAAAAATAAGTGCAAAACAAATATTAATGATTTTACAGTAAGATAGATCAGTGTGGATTTTGCAGTAAAAATGATCAGTGACTTTTGCTAAACTTGGAGTACAAATTACTGCTATGATACATGGGAGATTAATAAATCATCATCACTGTGCAGTAGCAGGTTAACTCAAATTGAAATTAAATATGAGTTAACCAATAACTGCACTAAGTATAGTCGTCCGTTTAGCTCAATAGGTAGAGCATTGTGAATCATGTGACCTGGGTTTGATTCCCTAGTGCTGCAGGTAGTGAAATCCTTCATACAGTCATCCGCATTGTACCTCTGCTTTTGAATGAACAGGAGTAATCAGTTCCTTGTGAAAGTGAAGGCAACTAGTACTGGTAAACTGCTCGACAGCCTGATGAGGAATGATGCGATGCGGTGGCTGAACTGTTCTCTGGTAAATTCAATGTGGCTTATTGCCATGATCCGGAGTGAAAACTACCAACAACACCACTGCACTAACTTAAAAATAAGTAAAAGGTAAAATAGGTACAAACCAGTCAGGTATTGTGCTGGAGCAACTTGTACATTCTATTGTTGTACTTCTACTATCTTTTGGACTGTGCCTAGAAGAAAACAACAGTTATTACAGAGTATTGTAATTTAAATGAAACATATTGCACAGCAATACTATTTGTATCTTGTGAAGATAATAACAACTTTTGTACAAAATTTTTACTTTCAGTTAAATCATTTATACTGTCGAGTTTCATTCATATACCTGTTTGTCTGTTTAGCTAAATAGAGATAACATATGATTTGTATTACCAGGGTTGCTAGGCAAGGCTAAACGTTTTCATGAGAATATTCATCTCACTCAGACATTTGGTTATTTGTCTCTCATTGCTGATACAGAAATTATATGGGATAAGTAGTCAATCACTTGTTGAGAAATCAGTTATTACAGGTAAGTTATCACTATAATTAAGTTATTCGTCTATTCAATAATCTATGCAGTAATCCATTCTATACAGGTCTCTCAATGTAAAAAATAAGAAAAGAGAAGGAAAAAAAAAAATTCACATTTTCATTAAATTCTCCAAAATTCTCTAAAACTGTAGCTCCTTTTTGAGTCAAATTTCAGCATCATTTAATCAGAATCAGCACCTTCATCATCATATAATATCATATAAAAGTTGGCATTTCCTATCTTATTCATTGATATGTTATTGACAAACTAGAAATGTGTCCATAGGACACTGATGCCCCCACACGCCACTGTTCTGTCAATCTTATGACTCTAGGTCAAATATTTTTTGGACTACATGTGCCACAAGTTAAAAACTAATAATCAACAAAGGGCTATAATTCTGTTAAATTTGGTCGCAGCAAAAAATCCTTCCTTTACTACCATGTACACATTAAGGTTGTTAATCCCTGGAAGTTTAAGCAAAATCTGCCATCCGGTTTAAGAGGAGTTGCGTTCACACAATTTCTATATAGTATATAATGAAAAAATCAACAAAGTGCCATAATTCTGTTAAATTTGGTTGCAGCAAAAATTCCTTCCTTTACTACCATCTACACATTAAGGTTGTTCATCCCTGGAAGTTTAAGCAAAATCTGCCATCCGGTTTAAGAGGAGTTGCGTTCACAAAATTTCTACATAGTATCTAGTGAAAAAATCAATAAAGGGCCATAATTCTCTTAAATTTGGTCGCAGCAAAAATTCCTTCCTTTACTACCATCTACACCTTAAGGTTGTTCATCCCTGTAAGTTTAAGCAAAATCTACCATCCGGTTTAAGAGGAGTTGCGTTCACAAAATTTCTACATAGTATCTAGTGAAAAAATCAACAAAGGGCCATAATTCTGTTAAATTTGGTCGCAGCAAAAATTCCTTCCTTTACTACCATCTACACATTAGGGTTGTTCATCCCTGTAAGTTTAAGTACAATCTGCCATCCGGTTTAAGAGGAGTTGCGTTCACAAGATTTCGGGACGGACTGACTGACGGACGGACTGACGGACGGACAAGTGCAACGCTATATGCTCCCACATTGTGGGGGCATAAAAAAAATGATCAGAGGACTTACCATATAAGTACTTATTTCTGCGGGCTTAATATTCTACGATTTTTTGTTAAAATTTTAAATTTTAAATTTTTAGGTTTTAAATTTCTGCCGATCTTATTTCTGCGGTGTCATTTATCTCGCATTGATGAGTTTTATTTCTGCGGTTTAATTAATATACATTTGAACAAAATTAGCCGGTAAAACAGGCAATATTTCAAGTTTTGTTAATGTTACATTATTTCCGGTTAAAAACGCAGACAACTGATAATGTGTTTTGTCCTAATCATCATGTATTGGTATATACGTGTTAACAAATAAAAAGAAACAACAACATGCAATGACAACAATTTAAATACTGTATTTGTATAAATATAAAGTGTGAAAAATTAACAATTATTATCATGACAAAAAGGTATCCAGACAATTCCCCTCCCGGACGATTCCCCTCCCAGTAAATTTGAATGTTTTTTCACAACTCGGACATTTCCCCTCCCGTTATTTTTTTACGGCGGACAAATCCCCTCCCGTTCTTTTATCAACCCGGACAATTCCCCTCCCGTTTTTTTAACAACCTGGACAATTACCCTCCCGCTGTTGTCAGAGCGGACAGTTTCCCTCCCATGGCTGTTGAATATATATATTATATAATATTGTTTATTTGAAAGGTATATACATTTTTGCAGCAGCAAAACAATAAAAGAACAATTGATAAGAACAAAAAAGCAATTAAGCTGTAGATTCTTGCAAAGAATATATTATGCACATGTTATAGTAAATTGAACTGTTATCATCGTCATTATGATAAGAAAATCATATTCACCATATTGAATCAGTACATGAAGTCCTAACACAAAATATCAGTGATCATTTTGATTTTATATATGATTGAACACATTTGTAGGAATATTCTCCTTCATTTTTAATTGGTTTTACAATCAAGGACACATTTAATTAAGGGCGGCAATGATTAAAGATTTTTTATTGACAGTTTGTTTATCTTAAGCAGCGGCGGCAATGATTAAAGGCGGTATAATGTCACCTTTGTGAAATAATGATTCTTAAAAGTTCCGATCTTCAACAGTTTATTGTTAAGAGTAAAAACTGTCATTTTTAATAAGATTCAATTCAATTCAATTCAATATTTTATTTGCAATAATCAGCATACAAAATGCCTCTGGCAAAGGTTAACAAACTACAATATATATACAAATCACACATGCATCAAATTACATATAATTGTTATACAGTTGTTACATCATTGCGAAGCTGATTTGGAGAAACAGTAAAGTATATGACATGCACTAACTTACATATTAATTTCATTTCTTTTCAAAAATGCTTCATTTAAAAATTTCGATACATTAAGTAAAGTTGACTGTTTTCTAGTAATAAGAATGGTTATAGATTTTTTTATACGCAATGTGAAAAACAGGAGGGGAATTGTCCGCTTTGCTAAAATAATGGGAGGGGAATTGTCCGCCCTGTAAAATTAACGGGAGGGGAAAAGTCCGCCCTATTAAAATAACGGGAGGGGAAATGTCTGGGTTGTGAAAATAATATGGAAGGGGAATCGTCCGGGAGGGGGATTGTCCGGAATTCTGACAAAAACACACAGAGACACAATATATTGAACAAATACAAAAGGGTATGTTTATTGCAGGTTTTAATGACAATAACAAACAAGGGTCATTTTTGTATCAAGTCTTTGATATTGATATCATTACAATAGTTTAGAAATTTGATAGTTATTATATTTGTATGACGATTTAAATTTACCTATGTCAAAATAGTTTATTTATTGTGTTAGCTTCTCTATGCAGTAAATATTAGACTGTTAATGACATCTCGTGTCATTTTTCACCTTATGACAATTGTATATTATGGCTAAAAGCATTGTAATGCTTAATTGCTAAATAAATGTTGTTGTTGTTGTTAAATAATGTATGTTTTAAAATGAGAAAAATAAAACAGCGATTTAAGCGACGGTATAAACGGAACACAGTTTTAGTATTTAATTGCAATGATAAACACTCTAAATGTTTTTTTTAACTACAGCTAATACAATAGACTCGTCAAACTATCATAGTTATTTTAAAAGCTATTTAACAAACAAATCAAACTCAGGGTGAGAATAACTCGTACAAACATGGTATTAATTTAAACAAAAACAAGGATAGAACATTTTTTCTATTATTCCATTCACGATATAGTAATCATTTTATAACTACAATAAAAGCCCGTAACAATACGAATGTCGATGCAGGATCGTGCCGTAGCAGTTGGAATGTTGAATGGTGGAGCCTCTATCAGACAGGTGAGTGGTTGTTCATGAAAATTTTTTTTTAAAATATCAATAAAGTATTATTTAAATAGAAAATGTTATAATTTATTATTTTCAATGTGTTCATTCTCTTCGAAATAAAATAAAAGTCGTATCTATTGGTATTATTCTTTTTCATATTTCAGCGAAAACTCGGGGTGATCGGTTAGAACTTTTGTTCAGTGTATACAATACCGGTAGTTGAAATATTGTGACACATACATAAAGAAAGTCTTTATTTTCTGCGTTTTTAAATGTGTGGTGTCATTATGAACCGCAGAAATAGTAAAAATAAAGTTCCCGCAGAAAAAAGTACTTATAAAGTATACACAAACATATTTTCAAACAAATGCCCTCAGTCAAAGATATAAATTATCAAAGATATAAAATAAACAACTTACTTGGTAAAAATTTCCAGCGCTAACTCCTCATATTGTTGCCTATGTTCTGGGCTAAGTGTGTCTAATGTCTCCAGCTTTATAAATGCATTAGAACATATCCTGAATGCCCTATTTGCACTTGAAGTCAGAGCTGAAATTAGTCCAAATTATCGGTCAGACAAATTACCAGTTTTATTGATGCACATTTATGTTCATGTATAATGCTTTGTGTTTCAACATATTCTTTATCAATGGATTTTAAGTTGCACAATAAAAGTCACATAGTTATTTTCTTGCTTATAACTTGATAATATTAATGCCTTGTCAGCTCTGACTAGTCCACTTTCTAATCATATTTAATACATTTGGGCCGTGTCACGACAAAACCAACATAATGGGTTTGCGACCAGCATGGATCCAGACCAGCCTGCGCATTCGTGCAGTCTGATCAGGATCCATGCTGTTCGCTATCAGTTTCTTTACTTGTTGTAGGGTCTGTAAGCGAACAGCATGAATCCTGATCAGACTGCGCGGATGTGCAGGCTGGTCTGGATCCATGCTGGTCGCAAACGCATTACGTTGGTTTTGTCATGGCGCGGCTCATTTTAATTTTACCTAATAAAGAGAAGATGTCAGCAGGGTCCAACACATCCTCATATTCTCTCAACCCTATGGCAGTCTTCATAGCCAAATCTACATAACCTGTAGAAATAAAGGCAGACTCAAAATAATTCATATGTCAAATTGTTGCTATATAATAACAAGAGCTGTCACAGGAGACAGCGAAGCTCGACTAATAAAATACTGGACGCAGTAAGGAGGACAAAACTATGAATCAAGGGGAATAATTCTAGAAATAGTCATGCTAGAGTTATGGACCTTGTCACACAACATTTGTGTAATGATAAGAAATATATATTTGAAGTTTGAAGTAGATACCTTAAAAAGTAAAGAAGTTATTATATTTCTTAAAGAAAATCCTAAGTTCAAAGGGAGATAAATCTGTAAATATTGCTTCAAGACTTATGAACATTGTCACATAAAATGTATTTGATGATTAGGAATAAGTATTTGAAGTTTGAGGTAGATACCTTTAAAAATAAAAAAGTTATAATAAAAAATAACATTTTTCTAGTAAAAAAATCTAAGTTTATGGGGAGATAATTCTTGCAATATTGGTGCTAGAGTTATGAACCTTGTCACATAAGATGTGGATGATGATAACGTTAATATATTTGAAGTATGAAGTTGATCCCTTTAGAAATAAATAAGTAACAGTAAAAAAATAATATTTTTTTATGGAAAATTCTAAGTTCAAAGGGAGATAAATCTGAAAATATTGGTGCTAGAGTTATGAACCTTGCCACATAAGATGGGGAGGATGATAACGTAAATATATTTGAAGTATGAGGTTGATCCCTTAAGAAATAAAGAAGAAACAGTAAGAAATAGCATTTTTTTAGGAAAATTCTTAAGTTCAAGGGGAGATAAATCTGAAAATATTGTCGCTAGAGTTATGAACCTTGTCACATAAGATGGGATGATGATAAGGTACATACATTTAAAGTATGAGGTTGATCCCTTAAGAAATAAAGAAGTAACAGTAAAAATAGTATATTTTTTAAGGAAAATTCTAAGTTCAAGCGGGGAGATAAATCTGAAAATATTGGTGCTAGAGTTATGAACCTTGTCACATAAGATGTGGTTGATGATAAGGAACATATATTTGAAGTTTGAAGTTGATACCTTAAGAAATGACAAAGTTATAATGAAAAATATTTTACTGCACCAAAACTTTAATCTAAAATCTGGACGCGGACGCGGACGCCGACGCCGACGCCGACGCCGGGGCGAGTAGGACAGCTCTCCATATACTTCGTATAGTCGAGCTAAAAACTTGTACATTTTATACTGAAACATCAATCTGCAATAATTATTGATCAAGTTTAATATATACATTTGTAAAAAGATTTGCATTTACTTCAAAGAAATATGGATGATATTGCATGAGTGTATGTATTATACTTAATTTATTGAATGAGTTGAATATAATCATATTATGTGATCAATCCTCCAGTGAGCATGATAATGCTTCATTTAAGAAGTTCAATAAATCTAATATTAGAAATTTGCTCCACCCACTTTTTTTAATACAACAATCTGGCTTAAACACTGCAATAAAAATTTTATCCCAATTCCTTCCTGTAACTGTTTTTTCCCAGTAGAAAAAAATGTCCCCTTTCACCCCCACCCCAGCATTTCGATCAATTTGTGTGGTCATTGTGCAGATCCTCCTGGGAAAAAACCCACCCAGTGTGAGTTGCCTATAAAAAAAGAATTTTTTCAATCTGATTTGAAATGTTAGTTTTTAAAAAAACTTGATATATGATATCATACTATAATTTGGGAAACTCATATATAATGGGAAAAAGCCATGGTGTTTTACCAAGGTTTTTTTATCAAATGCCCTACCTGTCTTTTTGTTGTTTTTGTTTTGGGGAGGAGAAAATTTTTTGTTTTAGAACTATGTTACTAATAAAAATAAAAAATAAACTGGTAAAAGATTATTTTTTTTTTGGGTATCGAAGGGTTTTTAAAGGGTTTTTTACAAATTTTTATCACTGTTAAATTGAATAAAAACATTACATTAACATTTAAACACTACACATTGAGTTACAGCTTGATCGACTGTCAATTGGATACAAACATAAGACTGCTTGTCCAGTTTGAAGTTGTTTGTCCCGTTACATAATGTCCCAGTAATAAGTTAAGACTACTTTATTACATGCTTTTCGGTGGTTTATAGAATTATATCAGTGATATAAAATTGGTAATTTCACTGTTTGAAACAGTGAAATTACCACTTTGATAATTTCACTGTTTTGAATTTAAGCCCCTTACGTTGTTTCAGTGAAATACCAGCGTGCACAGAACTGGGTACCAACTTAATGACGTGACGTCGTAAATGACGTCACGTTGTATTATTATTTGGCGCGCTTTTCATTCAGTATTAGGTTTAATGTCTTTTTAAAACGTTTCTTTGCATGTAATAAAAAGAAAATTTGTTTAGTTTAGTGTAAGATCGAAATATATTTCACCTTGTGAACACCGAAATTGTCACTCGTGAAATATACCTTTTGGTGCTCTAAACTCAGTGAAATATATTCCGATCTTACACTGAACTAAACAAATATCCTCTATTTATTTACAACTTTTTCCTGTACACTTTTTATTATTGCTGCCTTTTCAACAATATTTTTCTAATGGGACAAATAATGAATCTATATTAAGAAATAGATATCAATTCTGAGCGCATTATTCGAGTTCAAATGCGTAGGAATATAATGAAGAAGGCCGATATCTGTCTGAATTGATATTTCTGAACTAAATCATATCTACATCTCTATTGGCTATCCTTCAGTGCATGCCCTTCTTTACGTTGACATTTATCTACACAAATTAAAAGTTCTACTACCTATAGTGTAATAAAAAAAAAAACAAGAAAAATACAAATTTAATGTATAACACATAAATCATGCATTACAACAAAAACAACAGTCTTCTGTAGTAAAGCATGCCTATAAACAAATAGTTTTTTGTTCAAGTACAATTGTATAAATAATATAAACAATTTTATTGCCAAATTTTTTTTTTATAAATTCCAGGAGATTTATAAATCATTTATAAATTATATAATTCTGTTGTAAATATTCAGAGGATATTTTTTTAGCATTTCCTGGTATATTATAAAATTACATATATATTTTCAAGCGCATCAGAAAATATTTTGATTTTTATCATACTTCATGGCAAACAAAATTAAAAAAAACCTTTTAAATTTAATATAACTACCAAGAAAAAACAAAAAACAAAAACAATAAAAGTAGTTAACAAAAACCCTCTGTTGATATGCCACTACAACTGTACTGTGCACAGTAATATAACGATTATTTACAGGTGTGTGATATGTATCAATACCATATTTATTGCCACTGCTTAAACTTTGTTGAGAATAAATAACCATATTACTATAATTTATGATGATGAAATGAATAACTAAAGATACCGAATACCACAGAAAAATATCTGAGAAAGTAGTCCCAAAAAACAAAAAAAAATTTTGCCCCGCCAATTTATATTTTTATTTATATTTTTTGAAATAAAATAAACTATACATCCGATGAGAAAAAATATCTGAAAAAGTAGCCCCAAATTCCCCGCCAATTTTTCTTTTTGTTTTTTCAATTTTAAAAATGAAAAAACTATAGTCTGATCCCCAGAGAAAAAATTTTGAGAAAGATAAAAAACAAAAGAAATTTGACTCCGCTAACTTTCATATTTGTATTTCATATTTTGTTTTAAAAGAATATGAAGTACTATTTGACTGATACAGCACCATATTCCATGGATGAAATAAATAAATTAAACATTTTAATTCTCACATTTTGTGCTATCTATGAAATCAAAATAGAAAACAGTAAAAAGAACTGACTGGAAACATAATACACAATAAAACAAAAGTTGATTTATTAACACAAAAAATAACAGAAGTACAGAAAAGATACCTCAGGTCCATACTGATTATATATAAATATAAATATACATGTATAGAAGGTTTTATTTTTAGATATATTTACATGCATATAGTATGATACATACTCTTAAATTTAAAAAATATGCAAGGTTCACTTCATGACATCATGTAATTAACTTTTACAAAAAGTGCATTAATAATTGGGAAATTTTCTCAAAGATGAAAACTTAACTAAATGTGTATATACGAGGGTTGTCCCAAAAGTCCGTGACAAATTTTATAGACAGTTCATTTTTAACGCCAATAGATAATAATTCACACATAAAACCGTTAAGGCTATTATTTAACATTACTACAAATCATTTACAAAATATTTACTCTAGTTACTTAGAAATTTTCAGTATTAACAACATTGGACTGAGTTGCCAGCGCACGTCAAATAATTTGTATTTTGTTATGAATAAGCTAAGATTAATTAACGGTATATTTCAAAATATCTGATGATGTGTCTGCCACATGCCACGTTGGCTTCCTCTGTTGTACCTATGTTTACCATCATCTCAGAAAATTTTAGTTAAATAACTTAAGAAACGAACAGGGCTACTGATAAAATGAAAATATATTTTTAGAAAATAGGAAAGTTAAAATGGCGACAGTTCGAAGAAATTTGCGGCGCAGTGAACAGGTCATTCAGGTTTTCTTGGCTATTTCGAGATGACACATGTTACGATTTTCAATAAATATTACCAATTATAAAACAGTTTAGCAAACATATCCTGAGCATTTGTTTACTAAAGGCATGAACGAAACCAGAGTTCTTCACTACAAAAAAAGCGAAAATAAGGAAAGCATGAATAGGAAGACCAATCTCCGTCGCCAATTTTCCTACAGCTAAAAGCAGCGTGCAACCAGACCGGATGTTCGCGTGTTATGGCAAAAAAAATAATGTATGCCATCCCAAACATTCAACAGACTTTAACAACCACATTGACTAAGTCTGTTATTGACCATTTATGGGTAAAAACTGCACCATTATTGCGGTTGAAAGCCATTAAAAGTATTTGAGAAAGGCCCCTTATACTAGATTTAATTGCCGTCGTTGACGTTTTGACGTGCGCCGCGATTCAGATAGTTGCCATGGTATTTACGGGCATATTTGTTGTTTATTGATATTTTTCTATGTACGTTTGTGAAAATGTTTCAATTATATGGGTTTATAACATATTAAAATATCAAATTTGTACCTATTTTAGTTAGCTGTTAAACAATCTTGTCACAGAATATTGGGACAACCCTCGTATGTTTAGTGTTATCACAATCACCTTTAAGGTAAACATATTTCTTTCATACAAGTTTTTTGGAATTATTCCTGTTCAAAATTCTTATATTAATCAAAGATTAATTAAAAAAGATCTTTATTTCACTTGCAGAATTTATTAATTTTATGTGTTCTTTAAAAAAATGATTAAAAATTTTTTACCTTTTGGAAAACCAGGGCTTGTCCTTGCCCCCTTTCCCCTTGAGGTCATTTTTCATAGTTCATGATATTTTTCCCACTAACAGACCACCTAGCACAAACAATTTCTTGATATGTAATGGTTTCTGCTTTTTCTCCCTTTGCTCATTGGCAATCTGTAACAAAACAACAATACAAATTTTATTCTTGCATGTTTTTTTACTAAACTTATGATAAAGAACAAAGTGTGTACACAACGATCTATCATGGAATAAGACGGTTATACGATAGAGAGTAAACTGACACAGACAATTTAACTTTGACGCCAGAGTATGACCTTGACTTTGAAAGTGCTGCTGTGGGTCTTGGGCACAAAACATCATCTAACTGCTGAATATTTTGACAATCCATCTAGTTATAACAAAGTTATAGACTGGACATAATTTTGAGCACACACAGGGTAAATACTATATGCCCTATCACCCTGTTTTGACAATTCATGAAGGAATTTGATGAAATTTATCAGCAAAATAAGAATGTTGACACAAATTAAATGATCTTTGAACTCAAATGCAACCTTGACCTTGAAGGTGCTGACCAGGATTTTGTGATTGGGCTTACAGAAGGTGCACCCAATCTGTACATAAATTTCAGTTATAACATCTTGATGGTCAACATCATTGCAAAGTCAAGGTAACATTTGAATTATTTTTCATTAGGAGGGTTTAGTCACACGTGTTGTTTTGTCAAAGTATGTATGAAATCCATAAATAACAAAAGTTAAAGACAACCCATTTATTTATTACAAAACAAATCAATCTAAAAACAACCATGCTTTATTTTAAAACAAAAAGAAGTACTGATTTAAGAACATTTATAATATATAGACATTCTTACCTTAAAGAGAAGTTTCGCAGCCTCAAGATGGTGTCCAGCTTTCCTGTATAGTTCTATAGCATTGACAATTTTGTTTTTCTCGAGCAGATGTTGTGCATATTTGGCCAGCAGAGAGTCAATCTCTCGGACATTGTGGGTCTTTGCCAGATCAATAGCCATGTTCCATTGGTTTAGATTCACACAGCAGTCTATCGCAGCCTTGATGTGGTTACACTGAATGGAGAAAATTTATATACTTAACATAAACAATACATGTTACCAAAGGTGACAGCAGTTGCCTAAACCTTCATATCTGTCAATGTATTCTAATTAAGGATATCAACAGACATTTAAGCATTTGGATAAGACTATATATTCAAACACAATTGTAGTATTCAAATATTTATGTAAAATCATAAAGTGTTTAAAATTGTTTTTTTCTGTTTTTGTTTGTTTTGTTGCTTGAATTTTATAAATTATCTAAACTTTATAATCATTCTAGCTACAGTGAAATGTAGCTATTCATGTCTTAATAAATAAAGTACATGTAGACATATGTAGACAGGCGTCAGTTCTTGTTTTAAATTCCGCTAAAATATTAAAATGCTGAAAAAATAAGCAGACAAATGCAAACAGGATTCCAACATTTGAAAGCAAAATTTGGTGAATATGCCATCCCTAATATTAAAAAAAAATATCAATACTTTGTAGTTGCTAGCCATTCTGTCAAAATGGAACAAAGACACATGATCGCACACTGATGTCTGTAATGGCCTCAGGGCTACTTATCCTTCAACAACTTACCTTAATAAAGGCATCCACAGCCTGTGTACACATTCCAACAGTCATAAACATATTTGCAATGTCCTGAAAAGAAACATTCAAACTGTCATAAACATAAGGCAATGTCTTCAATTGCAAAATATCATAAACATAGAGGCAATATCCTAAAAAAACACATTTAAACTGTCATTTACAAAGAGGCAATGACATTCCAACATTCATAAAAATTGAGGCAATGTCCTGAAAACAATCATTCTAACTGTTGTTTACATACAGGCATTGTCCTTCAAGAAAGAGGCCAAAAACTAGAAATCTGGATGCCAACACCAGAGTGAGTACACAGCTCTCCATATACTCCCTATATTAGTCAAGCTAAAAATAGGGCCATTTATGATGATGCTATCCAAGAAAGAGACAAATTATGGTCTTTGCAAACAAATGGTCATTATTTGGAGGTAACTCTATTCATTTTTATCAATAAAGGGTTATTTTAAAAGTGGTCTTTATTTACAGGGTTATATTTATTCAGAGTTGGCCTCTCACTTAGGTTTGACTGTACATGTAGTTCAGAATTTTAATTATTTGCTTATTTTAATGTGATTTTTTACGAGTTGTATATAAATAAGAATATGGCATACTGGTAGAAGTTTATGGTTCTCTGGCAGACTGGAGACCATCTTCTCTAGTCCAGCATAGTCTTCTAGAATGTAGTAACATTCTGCCAGACGTTCCTGGTTCCTACCCTGTACATAATATGTCACTGCTTGTTGCCTAAAATGAAAAATTTAAATAAACTAAAGTACTTCTGTTGTTATATGACATGTTTTCATATTATCTAATACTCAATTAACAAATATAGTTTATACAGAATTTACTTTGATTGTGTAGGAGGCTATAAGTTTATAGACACAATCTTGAATCCCTTCCTTGAACCAACCAGTATTGAGAAATGTGTGTAAAGTTTCTTGCTTAAGGAAACAAGAGCTTGCACCAGACAGGTGTTGAACCATATGGCTAGATTTATCAACGAATCTTGAAAGTACAAGTTTAAATCTGACATTAGATAAACAACCATTTTAGGTGCATGTATCATGTTACTATGATCATTGCAGTAGACAAACAGACATATTTCTCTTTTTTTTTCCTTTTTTTTTTTTGACAAACCAGCACTATTAATATCATGTGGCAACTTTTCAGCTTTAATGTTGGAAGAAGACCTCAGGCACCACTCTGTGCACTGGGCACATAAGAAGACCAACCAACATTACATAAGTTACCTCAATAGCTTCATCACATGAAAAAAATCCAAAGTTCCATACTAACCACTTTTGCCTATCAGCATAGTAGTCACCGATAGCATTCCAAGCTTCCTCTAGTTGAAGATCATCTCCTCCTGAACCAGTCTTCAACAACTGTACAACACGGAACCAGTCACCCAACTTCTTACGAAGACTTACTGCAAGATCTCTGTTAATAAAATAATACAAAATTCTTCCATGATTACTATATCACCTTTATGAAATAATTAAAATTATAATTTATACAATTTTGGCAGAAGTCAACTAGCCATACTACACGCCCAAATATCTAAGATTTAGGCTATGCCGATTCATATTAGAAGATTGAAATGTGTTTTCTATACCCTTCTTAATACCCTTTAAAAAAATATTGTATAAAAAGAGTATTTCTCATTATGTTTTCTCATTTTGACAACTTTTATATATTTTCCAATACCAGTAAACTTCTAAGGATTAATAATAAATAAAGCTGACTTCTAATGTGACTCAGACTACTAATCCCATCTGATTTCTGAATAAGATGTAAGAGAATAATAACCATTAGATTCAATGTCTGAATCATGGAGATATTAGGCCTTGCACGAGGATCCAACTAGCGACCCCTGGATTACTAATCCATTGAGGTTAGCAGACAGAAGATGATAAAGTAAAGTGTTGTTACCTTCTGTCCATATCCAAATATTTTCTCTCGGCTTCCTCAAATCTCCGGAAATATGCAGCAACCTCTGCCTGTTTCATGTTCTCATTCTGTAATTAACATAATCTTTAACTACTTACAAAAATAATTCCATGAAATCAGGAACATTTTAATTAGAGTGATATGCAACCAAACAATATCTTGTCAAGTCTTGGTACCACAAAATTGCTTTTATATTATATGATACAGGAATAAATACTGTATTGATTTTATATATGTTGTTGTAGACCAAAACAGATAAGATTTTATTTGATATTTTGAAGGCAGTTTATAATAATACTTAGTCATAGTTATAAACATGACCACGGCACAATAAATTTTGACTCCAGGGCCCAGGGGCATGATTTATATTACTATTTCTAAAGTCAATGAGGCATTGTTACAAGCCAGCCATCTAAGCTCTTTCACACTCAGATTCAGATTATAAAATTAATAAATTAATATAAATGTATGTAAACCAAGTGGCTCAAGTATAGAGCCAGGTTTGAACCCATGGGCATTATTAAAATGTTTTTGAAGAGTTCCACTACACTCTTTTTCAAAGTATTCTGTTTAAAAATCCAGCAATAATTCTTGCAGCAGATATACATGTATATAGTCTTATTTACTTTAAATTCATTTATTTAACAAAAATGAGGTTACATGTACTTACCTGTAAATTACCAAGTCTTTTAACAAACTCTATTCCCTGGAAGTCCTTACATCTAACAAAAGCTTGCTCAGCAATCTTCAGATTAAGTTGTTCGAGGGCTGACTCGGCCAGTAGCCTCCACAGACGAGGGTGAGGATTATCCTCAACAAACTGCTGGGCATCCTGTAACCCAATCTTCTCTAGTAGATCCCTAGTGTCCCTCAGAGACTGAAATATGTAACAAATTACTCCATGAAGGTGTGAAAAGGCTGTCAAGTGACCCCAGTTGAAGAAGTAGGGCAAACATAAGGCCATTAATTAAAAAAAAAAACAAGAAGGGAAAATTGTTTGTTTGTTTGTTTCATTTTACGCCTTTTTCAACAGTATTTCAGTCATATAGGCGGGTAGTTTCCTAACCATCGTTCCTGGAGAGTTACACCAGTACTAGACTACCTTCCTCCGCGCTAAACTACCAAAGCATCTCCCGGGGATCGAACCCACGCCAGAGAGGTAACTAGATTAGAAGTCATCGACTCTAACCCCTCGACCACGGAGGCAAGAAGGGAAAAGAAGGGCCTACTTGACAGCCTGAATCTCGGCAAACTACTTCACAGGGACTGAATATTCAAAATGTCACTGCATGACATTCTGGAATATGCCACCAATAAATACATTAGAGATTGAATTATGCAACAAATTACTCAATTGGAGACAGAAATACTCAAACTCCAACACAAGAAATCAACAAATAACTGCACGGGAAATTGAAATATGAAAGAAGTTACTTCATGAAAAATTTAAATATGCAAAAATATGCCCTCTTGCAAGAAACTACTGCATGAGGAATTGAAGTACTGCATCAGGAATTGAAGTATGTAACAAACTATTGCATGAGAAATTGAAATATGCAACAAATTAACTAAGCCTACACAATAGCAATGTGACTCACTGACCTTGATTTCCATTTCTTGCATGTATTCCTTCGTAGGACTCTCTGGGTCTTTCATTATTTCATCCAATAAAACAGTCTTGATCTGTAGGTCATTGAACTGACAAATATACCCGCTGCTAAGGATTGGCTCCTACAAATAAAAACAACATATTACATGCTGTGTTAATTTGTTATAGTCATTAGTTTGTTGTTAATTATCAGATTTTATTATTATTTGATTGTTTAATGTTGTCTGATTGCTGGAGGTCTGGACAGAAACAATGTTTTCTGTGCATAACTCATACTTTTTCAAGGAATTTCAACAAAACTTTCATAGAACTATTGTGTACCAGAGCACTGTCACATGGTTTTGTAATATGATCATTTTTGTTTGTTTTCTTCACATGTTGTAATGGCAGAAATAAGCAAATGATTTTGTGTTAATGTTTTGCCAAACCTCATACTATATGCAGTGTTTTTATAATCAATTGTTTGTTGTTATTTATCCAGTTTTCCAAATGATGAAACTGGTTATTTGATTGTTTGATGCAGTCAGATGGCCAGGTGTCTGTACAGAAACAATGTCTTATGTGCATAACTCATACTTTTTCAAGGGATTTCAACAAAACTTAATGATTGTAATCAAGTGCACTGTCACATGGATTTGTAATTTGATCAATTATATTGGTTTTGTTTACATAATTGTTATAATAGCAGAAAACCTGGTTTTGTGTAAATGTTCTGCCACTTGTGTTTTATTTGTATTGGAAATATGTTTCAGTGTTTTTAACTTAAAAACAAAGACAGGTACATGACTGCATCAAGGTAAAAAAAAGTTATCGCATTTAGCTGACATATATGTCTGTTTGTTGGTTTTGTTTGATATTAATATGAACCATCACTGTAAAGTTCATATGGTGACTTTCCAGTTTTACTGGTGGAGGAAGACCTCAAGTGGTCCTATGTGCATTATATCAGGTACCATTGGGCACTTGGGTAAAACCACTGACCTCTGTAAGTTAGCTTGATAGATTATGCACATGAAAGAATCCAAAGACTCTGGCGTGGGATTCTAACCAACCATAGAGGGTCAAGTGGTTTGTAGTCAGGGACCTTAACCACTCACCTTATAATGCCCTGGCTTTGGAATAAATGATATCTGCATGCTATACAGACATATAATATAGCAATCATTTAGGAGTTTAAAACCTCATAATTCTTCCCAATATCTTAAACAAGAGGGCCATGATGGCCCTGAGGTCGCTCACCTGTATATAGGCCCCCCAACCCCCCCCCCCCCCCCAAATGTTGCAGGGCCAATTTAACCCAAGGGCTTCTTTGCACAAACTTGGTAGACACCCATAAGAAGATGTTTCATGCTAAACATCTAAGCTCTAGCTCATTGGGCTTTTTAAAAGAAGATTTTTTTTAAGTTTTTACTATACACATATAGTTAAAAACAATGACACCCCTGGGGCCGGGCCAGTTTTCACCCCAGGGCTTTTATTTGAACAAACTTTGTAGACACTTACTAGAACATGTTTCATGCTTAATATCTAAACTCTAGCTATTTGAGTTTTTTCAAAGAAGATTTTAAGTTTTTGCTATACACATATAAAGAAAATCAATGACCCCGGGGCGGGGCCAATTTTGACCCCAGGTCTTTTATTTAAACAAATTTTGTAGACACTCACTAAAAGATGTTTCATGCTTAATATCTTAACTCTAGCTATTTGGGTTTTTTCAAAGAAGATTTTTTAAGTTTTTGCTATACACATATAAGGAAAATCAATGACCCCCGGGGCGGTGCCAATTTTGACCCCAGGGCTTTGATTTGAACAAACTTGGTAGACACCTATTAGAACATGTTTGATGCTAAATATCTTAGCCATAGCTCTTTGAGTTCTTTAAAAGAAGATTTTTTTAAGTTTTTACTATATGCATATAGGGAAAATCAATGACCCCCTGGGGCGGGGCCAATTTTGACCCCAGGGCTTTTATTTGAACAAACTTGGTAGACACTTATTAGAACATGTTTCATGCTAAATATCTTAGCTCTAACTCTTTTGGTTCTTTAAAAGAAGATTTTTTAAGTTTTTACTATATGCATATAGGGAAAATCAATGACCCCCGGGGCGGGCCAATTTTGACCCCAGGGCTTTTATTTGAACAAAATTGGTAGACACCTATTAGAACATGTTTGATGCTCAATATCTTAGCCATAGCTCTTTGAGTTCTTTAAAAGAAGATTTTTTAAGTTTTTACTATATGCATATAGGGAAAATCAATGAACCCCCGGGGCGGGGCCAATTTTGACCCCAGGGCTTTTATTTGAACAAACTTGGAAGACACCCATTAGAACATGTTTCATGCTAAATATCTTAGCTCTAGCTCTTAGGGTTCTTTAAAAGAAGATTTTTTAAGTTTTTACTATATGCATAAAGGGAAAATCAATGACCCCCCGGGGCGGGGCTAATTTTGACCCCAGGGCTTTTATTTGAACAAACTTGGTAGACACTCACTAGAAGATGTTTCATGCCAAATATCTAAGCTCTAGCTCTTATGGTTTTTTAAAAGAAGATATTTAAAGTTTTTTCTTTTGGTTGCCATGGCAACCAGAGTTCTGCGTAGAATTAAATTCTATGAACAATTTTTAAAGGTGACCACCAAAGGAACATTCCTGTGAAGTTTGGATGAAATTGGCTTAGTGGTTTATGAGGAGATGTCATTTAAAGAAAAAGTTTACGGACGATGGACGGACGGACGACGGACGGACGCCGGACGAAAAGCGATCACAAAAGCTCACCCTGTCACTTTGTGACAGGTGAGCTAAAAAGAAGAAAAATATAATGATTAATTCAAATCACGTTTAACAACACAAATATATATATATTTGTATATTTGTTTATCAGTGTTGCACTTACTTCAGGATCAAGGTTTCTGAAAATGTACATTCTTGTTTTCTCCATCATGGCAAATAGTTCATGGTTGTCCTGAAATAATAGTCAAAATTTATCTCCTTTCTATAAAGAAACAAATTAAATGTAAGTTCAATAACAACTCATATTTTATATCTTCCAAATTTGGACGCTTTTCATCAGCATAATAAACTTTTTTAATTGTTTCCCCCATCATTTATTTAATAAATCTTACAGGAGACAACATGGGTATTGTACATGTGTATATACTATCTATAGAGGAATTCATTCATGAAGTCACTATATGTTAATTAGTAGAGTACTATTCACTATTTGATTTCGATCCATCCGATGAGATTAAATTTCCTAAAAGAATACTTCCTTTTGTCAATGTACACATGTTTGAAAATTTTTGAACTTTTAAACGCGGAGATGTTATTCATATTCATCAATAACTAGAAATGTGTCCATAGGACACTGATGCCCCCACTAGCCACTGTTCTGTCAATCTTATGACTCTAGGTCAAATATTTTTTGGACTACATGTGCCACAAGTTGAAAACTAAAAATCAACAAACGGCCATAATTCTGTTAAATTTGGTCGCAGCAAAATATCCTTCCTTTACTATGATCTACACATTAAGGTTGTTAATCCCTGGAAGTTTAAGCAAAATCTGCCATCCGGTTTAAGAGGAGTTGCGTTCACAAAAATTTCTACATAGTATAAAGTGAAAAAATCAAACAAAGGGCCATAATTCTGTAAAATTTGGTCGCAGCGAAAATTCCTTCCTTTACTACCATCTACACCTTAAGGTTGTTCATCCCTGTAAGTTTAAGCAAAATCTGCCATCCGGTTTAAGAGGAGTTGCGTTCACAAAATTTCTACATAGTATATAGTGAAAAAATCAACAAAGGGCCATAATTCTGTAAAATTTGGTCGCAGCGAAAATTCCTTCCTTTACTGCCATCTACACATTAAGGTTGTTCATCCCTGTAAGTTTAAGCAAAATCTGCCATCCGGTTTAAGAGGAGTTGCGTTCACAAAATTTCTACATAGTATCTAGTGAAAAAATCAACAAAGGGCCATAATTCTGTAAAATTTGGTCGCAGCGAAAGTTCCTTCCTTTACTACCATCTACACATTAAGGTTGTTCATCCCTGTAAGTTTAAGCAAAATCTGCCATCCGGTTTAAGAGGAGTTGCGTTCACAAAATTTCTACATAGTATCTAGTGAAAAAATCAACAAAGGGCCATAATTCTGTTAAATTTGGTCGCAGCAAAAATTCCTTCCTTTACTACCATCTACACATTAAGGTTGTTCATCCCTGTAAGTTTAAGCAAAATCTGCCATCCGGTTTAAGAGGAGTTGCGTTCACAAGATTTCGGGACGTACGGACGGACTGACTGACGGACGGACTGACGGACGGACGGACGGACAAGTGCAACGCTATATGCTCCCACATTGTGGGGGCATAAAAACAATATTTCTTCTTATTTAGATTCTTCTTAGTTTTGTTAATTTGTTAAAAAAAAACAACAAAAGGTTTATTACAATAGTTAATATACACTGACAGATAATAATTACATGGGATATTAAACGAGTGGTAGATGTAATGTACAAGTGAAATATTATGTGAGCCTCTGACAAGCATCATTTTTTTTATTCAACAAGTTCAATAAATTTAGTATTGAATCTGCACAAATATAATATTATTTTCATTACATATCCAAATTAAGAACTGTTATCTGTAAAATAGAGACATTTTTCATAAATGCGGCTATAGTGTAATGCTAACATTGGTGTGCTTTGACGCCATATTTGTATACAATGCAAATGTTGCCCTTAAAGTGTTTTTACACTAGTGTTATATCATTTTTATTAAATGGCTTTCCTATGGTTTATGTGATAAATCTCCTATATATATATAAGCACATATTGCATAGCTTATATATAGAGTATAGACAAACCTCTGCCCATCTCATATCCCACACATCTTTTCTCTCAAACTTCAGATGTTCCCCAGTCACTTCTTTACCATCTTGATCTGTAATCTTGGTGTCAAGGTCAAAAAAGGTCAACACACCACTGATGTCAATGATAGCCAGTCGGCTGTAAATAATTTAAATAAAATTACATTGAAATAGAGAGAAAAAAAGAATCCCTAAAGAACGCATAAAACGATAAAACTGCAAATGTTGCAAGCTTGGTTTGATTGATGAATGGCAATGGAAAGTGCAAATTACCATCCACGCTCCCTAGCACAGGCTTAAGCAGAATTCAACAATTAATCATGGTAATGGTGTAATTTTGAATTTAGAAACATCCGCACATGTGTTCATACAGGGGATCAGGGAAAGGGGATCAGAGGTTATGAAGCCTGTATATCACAGATAAGCTGTCAAAAGACAAATTTAAAAAGCAGGCCACATATCCCAAGGGTAATTAAACAGTATTCAAGTGAGGAATACTGGAACCAACCAATGCATAAAAACTTCACAATCATCATTTTGTGAAAAGACATAAAGTTTTAGTCTCACTTCAAACAAGGCCCTTTTTCAAAATGTTTTATGAACTACATTTGTAATTCTAAATATTAACATTGAAAAGATGCTTTTTTTACAGATATTGAACACTTTTTTTAAACATAACGTTGAGTGATAATAGGCAAGATGAACGCTCAAAAACATACCTTGATGTACAGTTGAGTGACAGCTGGTGAGGTCTACATTCTAGAGCATATTTTTGTGTCAGTGACAACATGGGCATAGAATATCTGATCAAAGTTCCTGATTCTCTACCCTGAAATACATGGAAAAAATAAATGTCACAAAAACAACAGTACATGGAAACCTTACATGTAAGTGAAAATGTGTAATAGGAAATATTTTGTCCCATGATCCAAGCCATAGGGTTGTGACTTTGTCTGATGTCACATTCAGTTAGAGAGGGAAGTAAAGTTTTGAAGGAACTTTGGCAGGAGAAAAAATGCAGTAGAATGTGCAAGTTATTGCACAAAGACTAATACCAAAATTCAATATTCTCAGATTATCAATAATTAAAATAGCAAGGTTGTTAACACATCTTCTGTTCAATATACCAATACCGTGTCAAATGTTTTATTGAAAAGAGGGCTGCAGAATGTTAGTTTACAACAGCAGCCAGATTTCTTAACACATTTGAGACAAATAGGTTAATACCACTTTTCAAACCAAACACTTTGGCATGGTAAAAAACTCTGAAAATCTTAGGTTGAACAATTTGATGTAGCTGTTATCAACAATTTTACCTTCAAGGCATCAAAATGAAAATAAGGCATCAAAAATGACATAAAGGTAACAAAATTAATATATAGGCATCCAAATTAACTACCATTTAAGCATATACAACTAAAAATGTTTATTAAGGACATACATACCACAATAAGTATTTTGTCTGAGGCACACACACAACAAATCTGGTCATCTGTTCCCTATTATATATCAAATGGTAAAGTATAGTCAATATACACTGTTAACATATTATTTAAAGTAACACCAATTAAGTAAAACTAAAGTACAGCCAATGTTACAATGGTAAAATACAGTCATGTAATAATAGTGAAGTTCTATGAATACATCCTTTCATATGTAATAATCAATAAGAAGAGTTTGAATTGAGCTTATCTTTTTAAAAAAAACTTTTACTTATCTTTTTTAAAAAAACTTTTACTGTCATTTTACGATATTCAAATTATTGTCATACATTTAATATTGTAATATTGACTATATACATGTAAATAACAATTGTGTACAAATTTCTGAAAGACATAGAGGATATTGAATACACAAATATAATATTCTATTTATCACATATCCAAAATAAAGACTGTTTAAAGTGAAAAAGAATCATTTTTCAATAACCCACCTATAGTGTAATGCTAACATTTAGCGCATCTTTACACTATGTTTATATAAGGCATATGACGTCACATCAAAATATATGCACAGCAGACAAAAATAATAAAATGACACAGAGCCATTTAACAATCTTAATCAAATTATACTACATTCTTTTCAGCTAACTGTTATTATTACAAAAGAATAAACTATCACCATTCCACTTCATTCTCAAATCACATCAGCATATTTCAGATCATATGACAACTTTTCTGCTATATCACTTGAGGGAGAAACACTGTGTTTCATAATGTATTCTATAGCATAAGTAAAACTTCAAACCTTCCATAACTATGGAAGACATTTCCTCTTTCAAAAAAATCCAGCTCAAAACTCTGATGCACTATAAAAGTCGTTTAAATACAAATACATAGTCAGGGCTTCCAATTATTGAAGTTTGGGAGTCATTTAGTCCTTGATTTTGGCTTACGGCTTCCAAAATTTAATGCATTTCCTTCTTATCTATAAAATGTGACCTCCAATGTCAGAAAATTTGAAATCACTGACTTCAAAATTTCAGAACTTAACGGAAGCCCTGCATAGTTAACATAATACAGGTTAACATAACTTACAGTGAAGGCTTTGCTAAAATCTATATCATCTGTGCCTGCTCCTCCTGTAGGGTGGTCATCTATATGGTGTAATCTACAAACACACAAAGTATTGTTTACCATTATATATTTTTCCTTTATTATTTCTGGTGGTACAAGCTGAAATTTCTATACAATTCCTAAAATTTGTTCAAATCAAGTTCTTATTTGATAGGGGAGGCAAAATCAATTGTCCAGTAGCCTAAACTGACAAGTACAATTTCACAAAAATTTATTTAAAATACATCACATGGACAAGTTAAAAAGAAGGATTAAGATTATAATCTTTCAGGATAACCCTACTGTTCTATAAATAGACAAGTACAATGCATTGCTCAGCAGAATAAATGAAACATTAGTGCACAAGATAGTTGTTTAAATGTTTTAGGAAAAAAAGTACAAATATGAAGTTTGCTGTCCCCGTACATAAATCTTAATGTCAAATTTGATGGATAAAAGTCTTAAAACTGCAAGGATTTATAATATTTGATGTAAGATTGCACGAAACTCACCTCTCTGTTCCAGTTTTACGTCTACCAGCTACCTCCAAAGTGGAGAGTTTCTTGGGATTCTTAAATTGCCAGGTGTACAGAGCTTCCCTGGAGGCTGCTACAATATGAGTCTTTGTCATTGTAAGGTACACTGGATCCATCTCTGTAAAAAAAGAAATAAATCTAGCATTGCTACATTTGGTATATACAGAATTTATTTTAGTTTGATTGTGTAGGAAGCTTACAGACACACTCTCAAATTCAGTCCTGGAATCAACCAGTTCTGAGCAATGAGTGAGAAGTTTATTGCTCAAAGAAACAATGGCTTTCTCCTGACAAGATTTGAACCCACACAAATAGCGATCCTTAGATAACTAATTCCATGTGTTAACCACTTGGTCATGCTGCCACATTTGGTCTCAACAGACTAGAATTTTTACAGATAAAATAATAACAAAATAAGTAACACTAAACAGCCGTATCATATAAGTTTTCATTAATTAATTTAATATATTGTATTGATTCTTGTACTCATGTGACAGATATTGAAGAAAAAAACAATTTAGGGACAGAACAAAACAGAGACCTCCAAACAATGTTTGCTGGGAATATAACAGCATGGGTGAGGTTAAAGTGGATACATTCATATGATATGTACATGAAGTTTAATAAAAGACATTAGCAAACTTCTACATTGAAGCTAATGCATCAAGGAAAGTCAGATAGCCCCACTGTTATATAAATAGATAAATAGATAAGTAAAATGCATTGTTCGGCATAACAAATAAAACATTAGTTCACAAGATAGTTGTTCAAATGTTTTAGCTGTGATTGTCTTTATCAGCACACAAGGGAAATTTATTTGAATATTCATGAGCCTGTCAAAACTCACTTCATACCAACTTCAGATATGATCCATCCACTGATTTGTATTTATAACTGAAAAACTAAGCATCAAAGTTCTTAAGAAAAAGCTCTTTCACAATGATTGTGCTTCACAAGGTTCATAAATTCAAGTTGTCATTTTTCTCTCACCTTTGATTCAGAAATCATGCAGAGTTAGACTAGTAGTTTGTCACTTGCGGAGAAAATGGTAATTACTACTTAGTTATCATTGCCAGGAAAGGAAGCCAGGTGGATTGACCAACCAGACATGTTAATATCCACATTAAAATTTAGAAAAACAAACAAACATATCTAGTTACATGACAACATATCTATATACTTAAAAAGTAGGCAAAACTAAGTTCCAAGAGCCCATTTCAATCGGTTTAGATCAAAACTTTTAGATGCTTAGCGACTTACCTATGTACTTTGAGTCCAGCGGGGTACCAATAGAGTTACATAGAACAAGCACATACTGATTGTTGAGATCATCAGCTTTGGTTGCCAGGCAACAGTAATCACCACATGCTGTAATGCTTATCAGGTTCTTCACATACTTGACATATTTCTAGACACAAAAAAGAAAGAAATATTGCTATCAAACAGAGAATTATATATTATCCTTTTTAGAATGATAAGTTTTAACACTGTCAGGAAATTACATTGGCTTGTCTTTAGAGATGTTTTCAGTTTTCTTTAAGATAATGTATGATTTTTATTTCTAAACAAAATGGACATTTTTATTGCTAACCTAACCTAAATAAAAAATAGCAATACTTTCATCCATTGCATGAGGTGGAAATATTAAAAATTACAATTTTTCTGTTTGAAAGACCTACTGCACATTTTTTGACCCTTCATACATAATTAAAAATAATTTTGTGTCTGTGACTCTGGAAGACCTTCAGGCTTCTGCATATTTTTGTGACCTTTCTTATATATTTCAAGTTTCAGGCACTTGAACTAATAAAGAAATACAAAATGGGATAACACAGACTGGAAGGGACAAATAAGATTCCTATAGCCTCTTCATACTATGTGTTGTGATGGTACAATAAGATTATAAAATACTTTCAAAAAAGTGGTTGACAGTTAATACCTCTCCATTCTTTGTATCCCAAAAGATGACACAATGTTCGACTCTGTCAGGCTTGGTGAACGAGTACACTACAGTGTTAGAGCAATAACCCCACTAAAATAAAAAAAGAATATACACATTCACTGAGTGATAAAACTTTTTATCTCTTACTTTCACATTTATTTATGACGTTTATCAAGTACAAGTGGACTTAACATTTACTTGTTACAGTAAGTCTTAGTTTTTGTCTAACACTGAGATAGTTATATAAAACAGAAACCCTTTTGATCTCTTTCACATATCACTGACAACCTTAACAAAGACCAGTAACTGATAAGGTATCATAACAGTAATTTGCCGCTATATTAAAATGTCACACCAAAAAAACGTTTGACAAAATCTCAGTTTATGTTGGATTTACAGCAACTTTAAAGCTTAACTGGTGGAGAAAGATCTCAGGTGCAGGTTCAAGCATTATCTCAGACATAGGACATAGGACGGCACCTGAGTAGAACCACCAACCTTCCATAAAGTAGGTGGATAGCTTCCTCTCATAACAGAATACAAAGTCCCCGAAAGGATTTGAACCCGCAGCAGTTATATGATGTAATGTAAGAGACCATAACCACTCAGCCAAGGACGCTCCTCACCCAGAAATAAATACCAGTAATACTAATATTAAGAGGTAAGGGCAACAAATCAAGAAATTCAGAAGATAAATGTTGATTCTATCACAATACTTGTGTCAAAGCCATATGTACAGAAAATTATATTACATCATATTGTATTTTGTCAACATAATTTTTCAAGTAACTATGACAAACTTTACACATTATGAATACTGTGTATAATGTCCAATCTTCATTTGTAACTATTCAGTTAAATAATACACTGTATTTCCATCCAAACCTTATAATCTGGTCTGATATTGGCAAAGTAGATGAATGAATCAACAGCGAGAGCCACTCGTAGACTTCCACCTTCCCATGAGCAGGAGTACATCTGCTTCCCAGGTACCTTCAACGTCCTTAAATGCTGAAAATAAACAGTAATAAGTTAATATATCAACATTACACTAAAAAAGCTCATAAAAAATCAACATTGGTACACAATGCTGTGCATGATTCACCCTTTTTTTTATGTAAGTTTTTAAGGATCTGTTCATATTTAACTATCAACTAGTTGTTAAGAGTGCTAAAAAGTACAGAAAATAGGTGCACAGACTTACAGACTGCTCTTATATTGTTATCATTTAAGTGTTTACAAAACTTATATTATCTTTACAGTGACCCTGGCAAATAAAAAATGTTCATACACTGCCACCCTATTATACGGAAACCCCTATACAACACTTATGGACCATGGCTCCCAAAACAACTTTTTTAAAAAATCATATCTTTCTTTCTCTCCCCGATCAACAGTGTATGTAACTTGTTCAATATTTGTAACAGGCTTGTTTATTGTATCTTGATTGATGAATATTATACATGACAAAGACCACTGGCATGAGGTAACAACCCTTAATATCACTTTTTTTTAATTGACATATTAAATTCTTAAATAAATGCAATCATACAGCTCTTGAAATAAATAAAAAAAACTTCTATCATTTGCTTATTGTAACCTATTCATATTCATTTTTAACATTTCAAGGGTATTTCACTTTTTTATTTTTAATTTTCAATGACAACGGTAACGTCTTTTGACATCATTTGTAAAATGATGTTAAGGTTTGTTTTCTTATGCCTGTGTTCATTATTATATAATTTTATTAGTGTATATCAGAACTCTATTAATATCACCATTTGAGACATTGGACTCTAACTTCATGAACTTGAAAGTATTATAACTAGGTGTGTCACCTTTATCTGTTTAAACAGGTATGGTCAGTCTTTCGCTAAAAACCGATTAGAAAATTTGATAACTGGTAACCCAGGTTAGTACTTGACAAAGAGGCGAAAAAGTTTGATTGATTTTAAACATTTCATTAGTTTTTTTTATAACAAGATACGACAATTTGTTTGAATTTTAGTTGTACTCAACAATTTAATTTTTTAGATCTGATCAAGTATGGTACCAGCTGAACGGAAAATAGTAACTCCATATTCTGATATGTATTGTAATCTTCCTGAGTACAACAAAATACAAACAAAATTTCTTAATTTGTCAAAAAAAAAAACAAAGTTAATGTTGGAAATCTAAGGACTTTATAAGTACAGTCGGTTAAAGGTTTAACACAGTTATTACATCTCCGTTTTAACAGTTAGCATTTTTTCTAACCGTGACACCCCTAGTTATAATACTGTGGCAGAGTATTATACTGATTTTAAGCTTAAAATCAAACAAAATCTACTCACTTCTCCATATGGTCCATAAAATTGGACAACATTTACTTCTTTGTCCTGGCCTATAGCCTTCTGGGAACCAGCAACCGCCAGTACAGAGCCATTGTGGTTCCAGGCAAGCTGGGCAACAGCCATTCCTGTGTCTATCAGAATTGGTGCTAAAAAACAATAAACAAGAGTTACCTCCCATTCAACATTGAAAAAATAAAAATACATAAATAATTTAAACATGCTAAATATTATTGTCACTGTTTTTTGCTTTAAATATAGAATATAGAAACACAGTTTCATTTAAGACTGAAACATTCACTTCTTAATTTAGTTTTTTTCGGTTTATTTTCTATAATTCAATTATATGCAAATATTTTTCAATTTCAAAAAAAAAAAATAAAATCTTCAAGTCCCAGTTACATCTATGATTTACAGCTTTTCAGCAACATTTTTTTTTGGTACTCCTCTAAGTGCACATTTAAACATGTTTCAATTTTGGCACCTTTTGCGCAATAAAAAATTATTCTTCTGGAAGTCATAGTGAGGGAATGATCTGAAATTTAGCACACAAGTTATTGGTCCAGACCTACAATAACAGGACACAAATCTTGAAGTGGGGTCCTTATAGGCATCAATCTATTACTGCAAATTTTATGAGTGGTACAATCATGTACAGTCAAACTTCGTAAGCACGAACTCAGAAGGCATTTGCAAATTTGTTCGAGAGATCAGAAGTAAGGTTTAAGAGTTTGAGCTATCAGTATTCGAGCGATCTGAGGTAGAATAATATATATGTTATAGGAAATTTGAAAGGACTGGTCAATGAGTTCGAGTGAAGGGAGGGATTCGAGTTTGAAAGAACAAAGTTTAACTGTATATGAGCCGCGTCATGACAAAACCAACATAATGGGTTTGCGACCAGCATGGATCCAGACCAGCCTGCGCATCCGCGCAGTCTGATCAGGATCCATGCTGTTCGCTATCAGTTTCTCTTTGTGTTATAGGGTTTATAAGTGAACAGAATGGATCCTGATCAGACTGCGCGAATGCGCAGGCTGGTCTGGATCCATGCTGGTTGCAAACCCATTATGTTGGTTTTGTCGTGACGCGGCTCATATTATACTTACTCTCATCAATCTCTGACCTCATGATCTGACATCTACCATTATCAAAACATATAGCAAGACACGGGCAGTTAGGTTCTACATATCCATTAGATCCATTATACCAGTGAACACCCGCAATCTTGATTGAACCGGTACAGTTTGTTAGGCAGTAGATGTTCAGTTTGGACTGAAATAAACACAAGAAACTACCATAAACTTGCGAGGCAATCTTCCCTTAGTGTGTATATAAATGTATATAAAATGATTAAAATGCTGTTTCATATTTCACCTATCCCTCTAGTTTGCTCTGTTTTGCTGGATATTGAGTCACAGTAACACTGTAGAGGTCTTATGGTGACTTAACATCTTTACAAGAAGGAAAAACACCACAAAGCAGGTGCCCCTTCAGGCATGAGAGGGCATCTAAATAAAACCACTTCAGTACAATAAGCGATGTAAGCTAGCTGAAAAGCTTCTTCACAGTAAGAATCACAAGTCTCTGATAAGATTCGAACAGGCAGAAATGCAGAGCAAGTGATTTGAATTTGGCAACCTTAACCACTCAGCCATGTAGGTACATACCTAGCCCTCTAGTATATTATCAATTAAATCGTATGGGTTATAACAAACAGACTGTCAGACAGAAAATACTTAAACACGTTAAAACATTATTGAAGACCCTGTTTTCAAAAATGCAGGTTTTTTATATGAACATTTCACTAGCATTCTTGTGTTCTTTTTGTTCAGTCTTTACAAGGAATTATATTTACAAGGAACTACAATTCTGTTTTCAATTTTCCTTAAAATAATTACAAGGATATACATTGGAACTAGACCAACACTTTTCTGTTATTTTTCTTTTTAAAATGCTATTTAATTATAAAAGTTAAAGTGTTTCATGACATGTCTTAAACTATTTAATTATAACCTTAATAGTTGCATTAAGATTGCCTCCTTTACAATGGAAGAAAATACTTACGATGAAATTTCCAAGGTTATCATAATTATGAACCTCTCCATTAGCCATACCAAACAACAGAATCTTTCCATCTGGGGACCACTTGATATAAAATAGACAAAGAAACATTATTTACTACAACATTCTATAGCATATTTTTTGGGTTTACATATATATATATATTATATTACAAAATTTTTATGGTTTCGTAAAACTTTCAAATCAAACACTTATGAACATTGTGTGTAATAAGGTAAAAACAATTAGGGAAACAAAAACTTCCAATAAGTATTTCCAAGATTCTACAAGAAATTAGTAGAACATAGCAGTAGGTGTGGGTATTGCAAAGAAATATCATATTGCGATTTATTGCGATATTTACAGATATAATGCAAAATATTGCAATATATTGTAAACTATATAAAATGCTTGAAAATCAAGGGTAAGACCTACAGAACATTGACTTAAAGAGTTTATTGTTTAATATTATGTCCCAATAAATGGTATGTAAGGAACCATTTAATAAATGATTTCATAATGTGTTAAAAAAGGCATTGTTTTAAAATGAAGGAATTTAAACAACTTGATATAAATGCCAATTGAAGTCAAGCTAATACAACTTACAAGATGTCTACCCTTCTATCTTTAACAGAATTTAATATGCTATTTTAATAGAATATGTTTTATATTAACAGATTATACCTTGAATATATTACGATGTCTGAAAGCAATTTGCAATATAATATTGCCGGATAAAATATTGCGATATCCAATATATTGCAATACTAATATATTGTACAAACCTACAAAGAAGCATATACATTCATAATGCTATTACTAGTATACCTCAACAGATGCTAGTTGTGTTCCTCTTAATTCTTTGCCCCAGATTCTGTTCCCATCCACAGAGCCGACAATGACTGCGCCATCCTCGTATACAATACAGATCTTCTGACCATCGGCATTCCATGCCATACTCTTTACAACGGACTTGTTACGGTTATTGATCATCTCCTCGTACCAGGAACCTGATATATTATACAGTCAATATCATTATATCATAAGAGTTGCTCTATATGTAACTCCACAGATGTTAAAATGACTGATGATAAATTCATACAAATGGGCCTTTTCCAAAATTTTCAAGACTGTTATAAATGCAGAAAATGTCAGTAAATACTGTAATGACTTATAACTGCTGTTGACATGATAAATAAGCATTGATGCCAGTATTTTGCGATCCCTATTATTCATTCTTAATCTGTCCAGAGCAATTTCCAATCAGATATACAAAATAAATTTGGTTTACACAGACGGACAGTCTTTATAATAAGTCAGGTATCAGAATGTAAACTTTCAAGACAGTTGCATGTATACAATATTCAAACTTTTGATGAAAAGCCTAAACATGGTATCTTTATAGCAACAGATTCCCCTTTATAGCAACAGATAATTTCCAGTATCCATTAAAAGTGGTCCCTGACAGATAGTATCCAGTTTCAAATTGTCCCTGGATATTCTGAATGAACTTGCAAAGAAAAATGCTAAGGGGCTTGTTTACATTTTTAAAAAGCCTCTATTTTTGAAATATTAGATAAAGAAATAACCTTGTCATGGATGAGGCTTTAAAAGCCAACCCTAATCCTGCTCTTTAACCCTCCATATCAATGAATAAATATCGAAAAAGAATATAACAAAACCCTTTGAAACAAGGTAAAATAATAAAAGAATACCAAACATAATTATTGTAAATAAGTTGAGAAACACAAAAAATGAAAGAACTTTTAAAATTTTGAAAGTTTACATTGCTCTCCATATAGTACTGAAAAAAGACGAACAGAAAATATTTAATTAACTTATGTAAATTGATAAAGCTTACATGTGATCTTGGAGTAACAAATTATTAATCCATGCATAACATCCCTGATATTTTTTACGGCTAATCAGCCTTAATTCTTTTCTAAAATCACCATTTTATAATTATATATCATCAAAGATTCCCTATACCGTTTAGAATACTGCTTAAATAGTTCTCCTTTGAAATTAAAACATAAAAAAATTCAATAATCGTTTGGGATTCAAACCTACAGCGGTGAGGGGCAAGTGATTTGAAGTCAACAACCTTAACCACTCAGCATACATCATTTGTTCCAAAAAAGGTCATATTGTAAATAACATCATTTGTATAACACAAGAAAGTCATAATGTAATTTAACTATACAAGATCATAATAAGTCATAATGTAAATAACATCATTTATATAAACAAGTTCATAATGTTAAATTCGTATAAAACAAGATGGTTAACTTCTTGGTTAAAGTTTAATTTTATATGCTTTGGTCAATATGCAGCACACCTAAGTATGTCATGTTTCGAATGAAATCTTACTGTTTGTTAATGTCTACTTTACTCAGGCTTTTGTTTTACTATCAAGCACTGAGAATAGCTGAACATGGTGTGCTACTGACAGCTCCTGTTTTAAGTCAGCCTGTAATTTTAAAATCTAAACTTATATGCGTAGAATACTTTTATACACCTGAAAGGATTTAATAAGAATAATAGGAATGCCAAAATTCTTTGTACTATTCAACTAGATTACAACCTGCTCCACATATTAAACAAGACAGCAAAAAATAGTGTCCTACCCTTGTACAGCATCCACACAATAATAAGGCCATACTGGTCACTGGTGGTCAGTTTCTGGTACTGACCATTCCATGTAACTACCTGAACAGCTCCTAATAAACAACAAAGATAACAGTAAACAATATAATTCAGAACATGTCAGCCAAGAATTATGTCACAAAAAAGTACCATTTATATTGTTTCAACAAATCTCTGGACATTTTATTATAATCTATCTAAAACACATGATTACTGTGTGTCAACTTCACAACCTTATAAAGTAAAACCCTACATAATGGTTTCAACATTGTTTCTTTTACAGCACCAAATATGCCTCAAAATACATTTCTCTTATCTTTTTATTTTTATTATCCTATCATAGTCTCTAAAAAGTTATTTTCTGGCCAATTACCTGAACCATCTTTTGCTTTAATTGCTCATTGGCAATTAGTACAGTTATAGTGATTTAGCAATTTGTCTGGAAGCCAAAATACTTCTTTGTTTATATTTTGCTAATTTCATGAAAAATAATTTCAAATTCAGCTTAACTTTCTTCAGGTATTATGCATATAACTTGCTGTAAAACTATTATTTTAATATTTTAATGTTACATAACTCAAGTTTGCCCTTTCTAAAGAAGATAAAACTTGGTTCTGAGGAATCATGTTACATCATAACATTAATGGTACCTTTTTGCTTGACAGCTTCTTAGGCTATTAAAACCATCTCAACAAGATAACATCAACACATAAACATATAGAATAATTATACACAAGAACTTTCAACTTTTATGATAAGAAAACCATACCAAATTTTTTCTTTACCCATACAGATATTTTGCCTTTACTATCACTAAATGCAACCCGAGGTAAATTGCCCTTTACACGAGCCCATGATATACATGTTATATCACCTATATAAAGAAGACACCTGCGGTTATTTAAAGCTCTGTAACAATCGATTAATTTTAACTTAAAATTTTTAAGTCTTTTGAAAATCATAAGAAATTGAAGAAAATACAGCATGTCAACAGGTGCATTTTAAGGTAATTTATCATCTTAATCCAAATGGTTTCAATTCTGCTATGAACATTCATCAATTTTCTATCTAAAAAGCTAACAAAAAAGTCCCTAATAGTATGTTCATTCCATATATACATATATATCAACCCCTACAAAAAAGGGGCAATAACTGCATTTGTACAATTCCAAGCAGAACAGTACATACAATGGTCCAAGCTACCCAGCAGTTAATTAAGTGCACACAGCGAAACTGCATGGATTAGGAACACATAATATACCTTTCCATATCTCCTGAGTCCTCATATTACAGCGTTTTCATTTTTATCTGAGGCAACAAATGATCCAAAGAAAACAACCGATTTTGCCAAGAGTCAAGGGTGATACTTTGATATACAAGATGAAATACAACCAATTTAAGCAGCATTTAAACCAATGGTTTGGATCACCAATCGGTTAAAAATTTAAACCAATGGTTTGGATCACCAATCAGTTAAAAATGAAAACCATGCATTAGTTTTTTTCTTTAAGTTTCTTAATTCTATCTCAAATTAAATCTCAAAATTTTCATTGGCAAATGTACATTCTGTGCCACTTTCTGACCAATCAAATACCTGAGACCTGATTTTGAGCATAGAAAATTTTTTTAAAACCTTAGATCCAAGTATATAGCAATGAAAATGAGAGGCACACATACATTTACTCAGCATTGTTTTCATGTAGTTGTATTTCAACACAGCACCCAACTTTAAAAATGTTTCAATATGTTTTTGGGGTTACATTACCTGTTATACAATGTTACATCTGTACTGAAATCACACAACTTACCACTATGACCTTCTAGTGTCTGGTTCATAGAAAGGTTACTTGGGGCAGCTAGACCTTTGGCTTTCACATCTTTCCCTGAAATTACAATGAGAAATAAATTCATATAATAAATGTTCATTAATTTTAATGTAATACCATTTTTCATCAAATAACCAGAGTACATCAACAAGAGATGACTGAGAGAAGTGTATGAATGCAAAGATAAGTATTCCCCCCCCCCCCCAAAAAAAAAGGGGTGACTTTCAACATGCCCACAAAGTACAATGACTATAGACCAAAAACTGGGACTCTTACCTATGATACATTATCAACAATACAGGTAATTAAATAATAATTACTTTCCTCATTACCGTATCTTACTACTATAAGCAAAGCCCTCTTTTGTTATTAATCAGTGTCAAAGTTATAGTGACCTTGATCCTCTAACCTCAAAATCAATAGGTGATCATTTAAAGGTCAAAGTAAACCTCCAACTATTCAAAGACTATAGACCAAAGAGTTCTTTAATTATTGATAAATTAAGCTTTTCAGAGTGACCTTGAGCTTTATCCTACTGTACAAGTCATTTACAGGTCAAAAACCTGCACAACAACGCTGTGGACTAACAAACCAAGCATTCTCTATTTAACAATAAGGCAAGCTTTCCTAAATAAGGTCACAATAATCTTGACATTTGACATCAATAAGGTTCAGTTACAGTCATATTTTAAACATTGATACAACTTGATACAAGGACTGTAGGCAAAAGCACTTTAAATTAAAGATATTGATTTACAAAGCTAAGCAACATTAGCAGTGACCTTTGCTTCAATACTCTGCTCAAAATCAATATCATCATTTTAAAACAAATGCTAAGATGATTTAATAATTGACAAATATTTCAATTACTTTAATAGAGACATATATTGTAAAGCTTTATTAATTCAAAATAATCTAACAGACACACAGGATGGGGATCTGAAATGTAACACTTTCAAACCTGTTTGAGTTTCAAGTTTAAGCACTTTTAAAAGTCCATCTTCTCCACCACATGCAATGTAGCCCTGGTCCTTGTTCCATGACACACATCTCAATTTTGTATTGTTTGGAATAGCAATCTGTTCAATAAAAAGGAAAAATGCCATTCTATTGGGAAATATGTGTTGTAAAAGTTTAAGGTTTGGAAAAATCATTATCGTGAAATTTACCAATTTGGGAAAAAATGCCAGCATTCAAGATGTTAAAACTATTTATATAAAGCTAAATAAATCTAGTCTAAACTGTTCAGCTTGTGGAAATCTTGGTATTGTAAATTTGTTTATTTTTTTGGGATTGCAAGAAAAAAAATTTGATTTGGAATGGGACCAATATTCTATACTGAGCAAAAGGGACAGAAAGGTCTGTAAAAATTACGGCTGACAGCCTATAATAACTTTAACACCTGTATTCTGAAAACGTATACCACTTTCATGGAATCCCAACAGGGACTTTGGATTATTTAATGTGAGGAAGCTATCCAGCTAGCTTATAAAACATTGGTGGTTTCACCCCAGGTGCCTGTTATTGTTGATAATATCGCACAGAAGGCCTAGAACCCTGGGTATGAACAGGATGTTATGAAAATTTGTCATTGTAACTGTTAATGGAATTAGTATATGACTTAAACACTCTGCTTTAATGGATTGATTAAGTAACATCAAGTGGATGCCAACATGTCACAGCTTATCCAGTTCACAGTTGCTTGTCCCATTACATTATATGTTCCAATTTAATAGCTGAAAACACTGGTGTAAATTATTAGACCTATGCGCTACTATAGTTTATCTTCAGTAGCTTCGCTCAGAAGTAAACAAAATCACATAGTAATGTCTTTTTTGCAGGATTAGTGTTAATTGTTGTGGGTATGTGGAGTGATTAAGTGGCTGTATGGTTAACAAACGGGACAAGAAACATAAGGCAGGGTTGGCAAAAATCCGGGTTTTATGAGTATTACCCAACCCAGCGGGTAATACTGGGAAAACCCAGGTTTTTCTGGGTAATACTGGGCATTTCTGGGTAATAAAACTTTTAATTTTATTCAGCAAATATTATTTATGTTATGTTTTGAATATATATAGTGCATTTAAAGATGAATTACCTTTACAAAGAAAGGTGTCAACAAGTAACTTGAACTGATAATTGTTTGTATAGGCAACAATATCCCTAAAGCTAAAATTGGGGGATTAAATGTATAATTATAATGTTTCTTTATTATAGCAAAAACCTAACATATTAAATTTGAGCTAATATGTGTGTGAACAGTTTTTACAAGTAAACAGTGGTAAAGCATTATCCAAACACACAGGCTTTCTGGAGTAACTGGAAATTTTTATTCAAGAGGCTGTACAAAAGGAATTCCGCCCATTTTATTTGGTTATGCAAAATGAGTACGATTGTTTTTGCGTGCGAACTTCAAGTTGCAAAACATCACGCTTCATTAGCAACAGTAGTCTACTTGGCTAAATTAATAAAAACTTCAAAAATCAAGCCTATTACCTTTTTACTTAAATAAACGAACATTTTTCAGCTTGCTAAGCTTATATTACGATTACTGTCATCTAAAATTGAGGAAAAAATACGTTTGTTTTCTCAGATCGTCAAGAATTTTTGTGGAATTTGACAATTGGAACACTTCGGCTATTATCAATAACGGAACAGGGATACTAATCGACGGTCCCCGGTTTCCGGTGTAAGACCGTCCCCGGTCTTCAAAGACCGTGTCGATTTTTGTAGTACTAGTATCTTACAAATCGAAGGTCTCCTACAATCGACGGTCCTCGACGATCTTTGGAGACGGTTAAAGACCGTCGATTTTGCGGAGACTGTCGATTAGTCCCTCTCCCACCTTTCCCAGGAAGACTGAGGAAAAACAAAACACACAAAAACAAACTTCTTTCTTTTTGTTAACGTTGTTATCAAATTAAAGATTACTTCATATTAAAATTTTCAAAGTTTATTTTTCCCCTCTGAAAACCAGGCATACAAAGTCTGTAAGAAAAACACGGCGCCCCTACTAACTTTTTATTTCTTAATCAATTTTGATAAATATGGTGTCAAAGTTAAAAACTCAAATCCTTATTTTAATCCGATTATTTCTAATTTTGTTTTGTTATTCGTCGATTTTATCCCAAAATAGGTTTGCTTCCTTGCAAATCAGCATTTTATTTATATTTCGATTAAATACCATTTAAGTCTAGAAAAATACGACACGTGCTGATCATCTGTACAGAGAAGTGCTTGAAGAGAAATGAGCCGCGTCACGACAAAACCAACATAGTGCGTTTGCGACCAGCATGGATCCAGACCAGCCTGCGCATCCGCGCGCAGTCTGATCAGGATCCATGCTGTTCGCTATCAGTTTCTCTACTTGTAATAGAGTTGGTAAGCGAACAGCATGGATCCTGATCAGACTGCGCGGATGCGCAGGCTGGTCTGGCTCCATGCTGGTCGCAAACCCACTATTTTGGTTTTGTCGTGACGCGGCTCAAATGATATGTCATTAATACAGCAAAATGTACACAAAGTGGTATTTTGACTTCCATTCAAAATGCTTAATCACTATAACTATACTAATTACTTATATGACATAGAAGCAAAAGGCGACTGTTATTTGGCCTATTTAGGAAACTAAAACAAAACATCAAGAGTGGAATTCTTCTGAAAAAATCTGAATTTTAGCACTTTTGGGGCTCAAAGGGCCTTACATGAATTAATGGTTATTGAATCGAGAAATATACCTTACGAAATAAACGCAATAAGATAATTTATTATATACTTATAAATGAAATATTGAGAAATATTGATGGAATAAAATGCGTATTTTCATTTTCCGTATTTTCACTGTAAAAATTTATTTTTCACTGCAGTGAAACATATTTTCCGTATTTTCACTGGTGTCTTGCCGGACTACTTTCTTTTAAATTCTGCCAGTACACAAAATTTAAGGGAAAGTCTTTCAAATTTTATCGCAAAAAAAGTAAAAAATGTATATAATAAACAGAAAATTCAAGTTTTTTCTATAATTACATTAATGGTTATTGAATCGAGAAATATACCTTACGAAATAAACGCAATAAGATAATTGATTTGCATATTCACATGTCTACGAAGCAAGGAAAGAAAAACATGTAATTTGAACGACTTTCTTGTCCTCACTGTATACACGGTAGTATACAATTTGAGAGTTCCGAGAAATGTAAGGCTTATAGTGTTGTCTACTCTATGAATATTGTCATGATTTTCCTGAGTAATTATTAAAGCTTAAGTTTTCAAAATTTTCAACACATTAACATGATTAAAACATGTCCAAGAAACATTAACTTGAAAACACTGTTAAAGTGTCCGATCTTTTATCGATATTAATATAAGCCGTCCTGAAATGCAAGGAAAATAGCTAAGTTGTTGTCTGTGCTAAACATGCTCGCCCTCTGTGAGCAACTATCTCACAAATTTCATATTCGTTTAGGAACGTGCACAAAAAATACTCAAGTCGGTGCATTACTTTATTCAAAAATGAGCTAATCTATAAATGTAAACTATACGAGTTCGATTTTCTGGAATAAATACATCAAGCAATAACGCATAATTAAGTAATTTGATAAATAAAAAAAAAATCAATTTGAACACAGTTCTCCTCCCTAAATTGGAGGAAAACAGACATTTTACATATATACACTCATTCAAAAGTCGTATTTTGCAAATATCAAAACAGCAAAATATCTTTCAGTTACTTTTAACAATAAAAATTACAGCCTTGATTGTGCTTAATGTGTGTATTTAGCTGGAATTTCCGGTCATCTCTGAATGCTCAAGGATGTGAAATGAAAATATTATATGAGCCGCGTCACGACAAAACCAACATAGTGGGTTTGCGACCAACATGGATCCAGACCAGCCTGCGCCTCCGCGCGGTCTGATCAGGATCCATGCTGTTCGCTATCAGTTTAATTCTCTACTTGTAATAGGGTTTGTAAGCGAACAGCATGGATCCTGATCAGACTGCGCGGATGCGCAGGCTAGTTTGGATCCATGTTGGTCGCAAACCCACTATGTTGGTTTTGTAAAAAATTTGTAAAAAAAATCAACACTGTGAATTTCGCTATATATGTATAATATTCATGGAATGGAAATATAAGGCAAATGCGTAAGACATTTTGCTATAACTGTTTTTATATAAAGAAAAACATGAGTAAAAGGTTATGATTTGGTCAAATATTTTTAGAGGAAAAAAATACGATATATTCGAAAACAAAAAAATTTAAAAAGGTTATTATTGATAATAGCCGAGATATTCCGACTTCATCAAGGTAAGACTCTGTATAAACAACAGTATAAAGACATGCTCTATAAAAATTATTCCTTTTTTCAAAGCGAAACTGCTGTCAGCTGCCTGTGTTTCAACGAACCACTTGAAAGACATGTATAACAGATCATTGTAAATTGGTATGAACTCTTGAAAAAGCTGTAACTGATGATTTAAAATAAATACCTCGAGGAACTGAAAAATAATCCTAATTTGAAAGATAAAATTGAAAAGCCTCCTTCGTAGGAAAAAAAAACAGCATAAATTTAAGAAAGAATTTCAGAAAAAAGTCTGAATGAGCTGGCGTAGCCGCATCTCAACATCCTTCCATTTTGTCATATGTAACAAGAACGAGTAACAAAGATCTCATGCTATGTTATTTACGAGTTGTCATTTTCTAAACGAATATTGCACGTATCTTTATAACCAGAAATTATAAAGTCAACATTTACGTTTCAACACGACAAAACCAACATAATGGGTTTGCGACCAGCATGGATCCAGACCAGCTTGCGCATCCGCGCAGTCTAATCACTGATAGCGAACAGCATGAATCCTGATCAGTCTGCGCGGATGCGCAGGCTGGTCTGGATCCATTCTGGTCGCAAACCCATTATGTTGTTTTTGTCGTGACGCGGCTCATATGGTCATCAAGAAGAAACAATATTGTACATGATTCGCTTTTTATCTTAACTTCATCTAGCAGACAATAATGAATTAGTTAAAAAATTTATTTCAACACGTATTTAATAATAAAAAGCCATAACAGATAAAATCAACAAATAATAAAATAAAAACAAAAATAATCGAATCAATATAAGGATCAATTTTAGGATCAGGATCAATATTTGGATCAAATGTAACATGCCCTTGTCTTGCAAAAATAACAATACGATTACGATTGCTCGTGGCATACGATTGTTCGTGGCATTGTCACATTAACTATATTACCGGACGAGCCTGGAAGAGGATACACATTATGAGGAAATTGAAGTTTCAGCTTGACCGTAGATCTCTTGAAGTGATATATTTAACTTTCATCCGACCGATCTTGGAATACGCCGATGTTGTCTATCTAAACTGCACACAATACGAGGAACTTGAGCTTGACACAATTCAAAATGAAGCGTCGCGTATTATGTGCGGTGCTACAAAACTTGTATCATTAGCTCAACTCCATAGTGAAGTTCCTTAAGGAATCTTTAGAATCTCGAAGAAATAATCATATGCTTATCTTACTTTATAAAATGAAAAAATGGCTCATCACCAGATTACTTGTGTTCTTTACTTCCACCTACTGTAGGTGAAAATTCAAGGTACGATCTACGCAACGCTACACATATTCAGACTATTCGAACACGAACAACTCTTTATCAAAATGCTTTTCTTCCAACTGCTCTGAATAAATGGAACGCCCTTCCATCTGAAGTACAAAATTTACGTTCACTGTCCTCTTTCAAATCCCATTTGAGACGAAGCAGTTCTAGTTGTCAGATTTATTTCTATGAAGGCGATAGAAAATAGCAGATCTATCATGCTCGACTTCGTACGGAATGTAGTTTTCTAAATCAGCATCTATTTAAGAAAAATATTTCTCCAACTCCTCTTTGTCAGTGTGGCATAGTGGAAAGTAATTACCACTCTTTCTTTGAATGTCAACGCTATGTTGACAGCAGGACCTCTTTTCTTAACACTATATCTACTATTTGTTCAGCAACTCTCCAAACGTTATTAAATGGAGACCCAAACATTAGTGATGATGCAAACAGAAGACTGTTTGAAGCCGTTCATACATACATCCGAGAAAGCAGGAGATTCTCTTAAGCATTTCACATCAGTTCAAATCACTAAATGCTTCCTATTCAAATCGTTGAACTATCCGAATGATCCACATTTCAGTTATTTCTTCTTCTTTTCTATTTTGCTGAAAGTTTCTTCCTTTATTTCTTTCTATCTTAATTTACGTTATTTCTCTTTAATTTTATATAACAAAATGATGCAGTCTTGTTTTCTCATTCTTTTTTTTGTATATATTTTTGCTTTATGTTATAACTAAATGTTAGAAACAATTTTGACTTTAACTTCTTAAAAAACAATGTAAAATCAGATATATTTCAAGAAAGTCACATATACTGTCATACCGTATTTTATGCACTGTAAATCTATAAGGAGCTCAGCTTTCGGACCCAATCCTTTTTCAACATATCATGTTTGTATTGTGTACATTACTGTCTGTCTGTATATATATATTGTGAATTTGTTCGAAATAAACTATGTTTAAACTAAAATAACAATAAATCTATTCTAAAATTTCATAAACTTGCTAATAATGCAAGTCCAGTTTTATTAAATTAATATTAAATATTTAATCTTTGAGGATAAACAATGAAGACTAATTAGATTTTTTAAATTTGACCCTGATCCTTAAATCTTTGTGCACACGGGCCTGGTCATTATATGTTCTTTACAACCATATAAGGCACAGAGCTAAAGCCCAAGAAACAAGGCCAAGAGATTTCCGCGAAGCACAGTTTTTTACACCGTTATTCCGTTGGCTATTAGAAATTCCATTAGTTTGGAGTTTCGTCTTTACAGCAATATAGGGCACGTACACAGCTCTAGCGAAAGGAATATGGCCAAGAAATTTTCGCATGGCAGGGTCGGGATTTTGACGGGTGAGTTGTTCTCTTCTATATAAATTTGTTCGTAAGAAACAAAATTTTCTGTTGCCAACCATTCTAACACAATTTGTGTGATTCCGTTGCAGATAAGAAATTCCATACTAGTTTAGAGGTTCAGCAATATGGGACTGAAAGAACATGGCCAAGGGATTTCCGCGTGACATGTGATTTGTTCATTCTCTATAGAAAGTGTAAATTGTTTCGCAAAAAAAACCCCGCCATTTTTGTTGTCAGACGTTCAAAGTTCAAACACCATTTGTGTGATACCGTTGCCGATTAGAAATTAGTTCGGAGGTTCTTCTCTACAGCAATATAAGGCACAAAGCTCTAGCTCAAAGAATATGTGGCCTAAGATTTCTGTGTGGCACAGTTGTTTTTTGGACAGGCCTCAAGTGACCTGCATGTCACAGTTGTTTTTAAAGATCGGCGATTTCTAAGATCGGACAAATTTTGACCTCGGCAGCTTGTATGATCTTTGATTGAAGTTCAAATGGTAATGCTACATGCAAAATATCTAAGCTCTGGCACTGCATTTTCGCCCAAGAAGACTGATATATACATGTACCTTTCTATAAACCTATGTAAACAAGCAATTATCATAGTATTGCTAGCAATCCATAAGTCCCCTACCGGTTAGAACCCCAGCAACATGCTGATGGGCCATTGGCCATTCAAATTAACCAGTGAATGAATGACATAAATGAACTTAAATCTTTTGAGTTCTAAGTTTGTCTATATCATAGTAATGTGTTAAGTTTCCCTGCCTAGTAAGGAAACAACAGATAATCAAAAGGTCCAATTTTCTCAGAATGAATAAGTATAACTAATGTTTTAACTTTTCTCTATTTTAAGTAAATTTGTAGGAAAAAATCTTTAAAAGTGATCTCAGGTCAAAACAGTTTTTATGAACAGACAGACTGAAAGAGACTCTTAAGTTATTTTTCTAAACATCCCTGTTACCAAAATATAACATATTTTAATACAAAATTCTTAAAGAGAAGATAACTCTTGAAATAAAGATGCTAGATTTATGAACATTGATGAGAGTTTTACTTTAAGTTTAAAGATACCATTTATAGTCACAAAGAAGATAAGTAAAAAAAACAATTTTCAAATATAGCATTAACTATAATGTATAGTAAGTAACAAAGATGAAATTTAAAAACAAAAATATAATGTAGGTGTTGATATCATGAATGTTTATTTTGAATTTGAAGAAAATCCATGAAGAGATAAGAAAGTTAAAGAATGAATAAGAAGAATTCAAAGTTTAAGGAGGACATAATTCTGGAAATATGGATTCTAGATTTATAAACCTTGTTATATTATTACGATGTGGGATTTTAAAGTAAATCCTATAAGGAATGAAGAAGTTGGAGTAAAAAATACCAACTTCTCGAAAAAATTCTAAGTTCAAGGGGGACATAATTCTATAATAAGAAAAATTCAAAGTTTGAGGAGGAGATAATTCTGGAAATATGGATTCTAGATTTATAAACCTTGTCATATTATTACGATGTGGGATTTTAAAGTAAATCCTATAAGGAATGAAGAAGTTGGAGTAAAAAATACCAATTTCTCGAAAAAAAATCTAAGTTCAAGGGGGACATAATTCTAGAAATAGTCTTGCTAGAGTATTTAACCTTCTCACAAATGTTGAGTGCTAATAAGAAACATACAGTCGAGACTGCCTAAGCGACCCCCTGATTTAAACGACTCCCTGTCTTATCCGACCTTGTTTCAGTACTCCCAACGTATTTTCCTATATAAATGGTCTGAATTAAACGACTCCCTGTCATATGTGACAAGCGACCCTAATTGTCTGGTCCCAATGCAATGTTTTGTCTGATTTAAACGACTTTCACACCTTTTAATTGTCCGTTAATCAGATAAAGAATACCTATTATAACACCCAGAGGGCCAATTATAATCCAGCACTGTAGCAAACAAAGTGTACACACCTCTATCTCAATTACACAGTTAGCATGTAGATATATGCAGGTACAAAGTGACGTAGCGTCTGTTCATGGGAAGCATGGTGCAATCGATGTATGTGTAATGTAAATAATGGTCTGAGTAAACTGGGTTAAGACTTATGTTAAACAAAATGTATATATGAAGTTTGAAGTAGATACATTAAGAAATAAAGAAGTTATTTAAAAAAGACAACATATTTTTCATCAATCTTTTTGGACAAAACAAACATCATTGATAAGCGAGTGAAAATCAATTTGATATATTTTATTTATAAAGACAAGCAATATAGCTCTTACAATAAATGTTGTTTTGAGATAAAAAAAATCCAAATCAATGAATCCCATGACTAGGAATGAAAATCCAACCTGATTTATTTGGCAATGCTAAACAAGTAGAAAAAAATTAAACAAATAATGAAACTTGTTTTTTTTAAGGAGTCACTTCTCCAAACTATAACATTACACAATTCTTTTCAGAAAAAATAAGCTTTTACAATAAACTAAGGATCAGAAATTTGACCAATTATTCGTTTTAAAATATAAAGATAACTAAAAACTTGACAAAACATCAATCATTTTAAAATTTTATATCACTAGAAATTTGACCAAATATCAATCAGTTTAAAATAGTAAAAGATTATCATTAATGATATTATTGTAAGTTGAAAACACAACATTGCCTTATAATCTAAACTGGAGTTGCACTGGTTTTGTCTAGGTTCCTCACAAGTTAAAAATAAATTTGGTTTTTAATGGCATTTATCATGCGCCTATATATTTATTTATAATGAGTCGAGTATAAATAAAGTCTAACAAAGTTACTGCTCCAAACTGAAATTATGCAGCATGAAACTTTCTATTTTAAATAACAAAGGGCAATAACTCCTCAACAATTTGGTGGATCATGATGGCATTTTAAACAAAATTCTGTCTCATTTCAAATAACAATCTGACCAACTGGTTGTAAGATATTGATCACAACAGGAAAACGGACAGACAGATGGACAATATCCCCCCTTACAATGTCATCTTTCTGACCTTGGATTTTCACATTTTTACACTAAGACGAAGTATCTTCAAGCATGAACATTATATTGTGTTCTAATATCACAGAATATCGTATTAAATGACGTTCAAGATTCATTATCTTGGACAAAAAGCATTTCATTCTTTCCTAATCCAGCTTCTTCAAATGTGATTGGTTCAGGATATTCAATTGTTGGTTCACATGGTAATGTCTTTCTCGGGAAGTTTGTAACAATGTGGAAATCGTCCGGACAATCTTCATGACAGAATGTGAAATAATACAGATACTGAAATATAAAAATACAACAAAAACATTATACAACATTTCAGCTAAAGGAAGTGAAATAAATAAACTATGGGGATATAATGGCTCTTAATGTCACACCTGAGAACAATGGTGAAACATGGTCATAATTCTCATAATGCAAAAGATGTTTAAGGTGATCAAAAGAAAATTGTTAACTTAACCATAAGAAAATCTGAGAATGAAAAATTGCAAGGACAATAACTCCAAAGGTAAGCACAATAGAGGCTAAACACTGCCAAGTGACCACAGAGTAGGGCTAATTTAGACCCTTTGGTAAGATTTTCTTCCTGTAGTCTAGGCGCTTCAAGGGGGCGCTTCATGCCAAATTACAAAACTCTGAGGATTGTATTTTTAATGGAGAATTTTTAAAGATTTTATCAAATTTACAGAGGTATCAGACTGAAATAATTTATAAAAGGATCATCTGTGTAATTCATGGCTGACATTTTTCAGTTATAATTTAAAGTTTGTCATGGCAATAAATAAGGTGTATTGACCACAATTTTGATTTTTACATTATCACATTCACACATAGTCACTAGACACTAAGGCACAATTTTTTGTAAACGTTTACACGATTGGTAAGAACCGAAACGATACCGTTTAAACATAGGTACTTCTATGTACTATACTATATCATATATTTGAGTTGCCAGATGATGACTTACTTTCTATTTTTAACACATGTACAAAACAAACAAATAAATAATGTTCAAGGGTCATCACGATTGTGTCGGCACACATTTTCTGCTCTCTCTTTTGAAAGATCAAAGAAAATTCAAATTTACAAAACATGTATTATGTCATGAGCAATTATTGCAAAGCAATGCTGTGTGGAAGGTTGTAAACACCCATTAAATCCGTTTTTGACATTAGAATAAACCAATTAGAATTGATAAAATCCATCATTACAGGTAATGATTCATATATTTTTAAGATAATATGGTCATTTCGATTAAACGGTAAACAATATCGTAAACGTTTACGGATGAAAATCGAAACGAATCCGTTTAAACGTGTAACTGTGGGGACCTTACTAGACACAAATTACCAAGGTGACACTTGTCAGCCCCTAGAGAGCACTTTGAAAATATAAAAATAAGCAGATATAGCTTTTATACTTTGTAGAAAAAAATGCACAGAAATGTTCAGAAAAGCGTAAACAAATGTGATGGTACCACCAAATTTTTACATCACATCACACCTTGTAACAAAGTTTAAGCACTGTGCTTATTGGAATTTATAGCATGATTATGGCAATGTCAGAATATACTTTTAATTCAGACCAGTTCAAAATACATGTCAAAGTAAATGTGCATATCAATATTCGGTGTTTCAAAGCAAACATGAATAAAGTTTGAATTTTTATTAAATTTTAACTGAAGTTGGAGATAGAATTGGTATCATGAAAATCTCAAACATTATCATCTTAGGTAATTAAATATATGAGAGATGTTTTTTAGCAAAAAATGAAAATAAATTTACTTTTAATGACTGAGATTTCAAAAACCGCCTTTCTATTCTTGTTCCATTAGGTAGTTTAAGAACAACACGGACAGATTCTGCATGACCATTCTCGGGTTCTGGAGGAATTTCATTCTTCAGCTCCTCCTTGCGGTTTTCCCTTTCCTGAAAATATAGTACATATAAACTAGTTATAAGCTAGAACTGCCACTGTCCCAGACTCGGATACTCCATGCATGCGGAGGATTTTTAAAAAAAATTATCTGAGGCAACAGATGTGCTAAATAAAATAACTGATTTGACTAAGGGTCTAGGGGTATATTTTAATCTACATGCTAAAATACAACATATTTTGACAGCATTGTAACCTATGATACAATTTGTCAAAACCCTGCATGCCACTATGCCAGAAGGGTATTATAAAGTTTTATGTTTATTCGTCATATGAAAATATGTTATGCTCTTGACAAAAACAAAACAAAACAGTGCAAAAATAGAAATAAAGTTCTTAAGCAATGCTTTTTTCCACAATATAATGTATATCAATGTATCCTATTAAATTTCAAGTTGAGACACCGAATTATACTTTTTTAAAATAGGAATGAACAATTTTAAAATAGGTATGAAAAATTACAATGTTGAAAACATTTGTATACCAACTACAAAATTGTCCATGCATATTCATTTTTTATTTCAAAAATTGATTTTGTCATCTGATCTCAATTACATGTATATATGATAGACAAATGAAAAAGAAGATTCAACACTGGCTATAGTCACATATGGGAATTACCAGCAACAAAGTAACTGTTGAGTGCAAATGGGCAGAGCCTTATCACTGCCTTCAAGTCCACAATTACCCTCAAGGCAGATATTATGATCTGTACCAGCAGCTGGTGTTATGTTATCATGTAATTTTATCATGTAATGGTATCATCGCTTTATGTTATATTTTATAGTATTTGATAAGTCAGTAAGACAATACCTGTAACATTTGTTTATGTGCTTCAATTTTCTGTCTTTGTTTAGCTTCCTCTGCTTCAATAAGTTCTCTTTCCTCTCTTTTTTTTCTTTCCTAAAGTAAATATTATACATATCTCTGCATGAACACCAATACTATTTTGTGATAGTCGATTAAAAGCATGTAAAATGTAGATAATCTGAAGAAAATATTGCTTAAAGTAAAAAAAAACAAACTATGTCAGAAAGATAGCAAAATGTAAACAAAGCAAAATACAAAATCACTGTAACTTAACGGGCCTTTAATAATGAAATTCAATAATGCCTAAATGGGCAACCTTTTAACAAAAACAAACTTAACAGTCTTTCAGAAATGGATATATTGTACCTTTTCCTGATCTTGTCTAAGAGATTCAAGATAAGCCTCGTCTTGTTGCTGCCTTAATGACTGGTTAAAACTTCTTTCGTCTCTGTCTGCCCTTGCTGCTACCAATGATGCCTCATTTTCTCCCATTATTGCCCTCAATCTATGTATCAACTCCTCACCCTCTGATTACAAAAATAAATAACTTACTTGGTGTTTCATTACAAACTTTGAAGCTCTTGTTTCAAACAAATCCTATTTACAGTAAGTTTTATAATACTGTATGTTTGTAACGTATCTTTTCATTGGATAATTGTGACATTTATATAGTATCATATACATGGCTGCTGTAAATTTATGAAGAAACCTGATTTCTTTATCTAATAAAAGATGCTTGCTGCATTATAAATTTGTTATAAATGTTTCTGATAGGTTATATGGCCATACACAAACTTTTTTTGCAATATAACCCAAGCCGCTATTTCCAAACAACTGTTTATATAGGGCCAAATAACCTGTCAAAAATATTTATAACTAATAATGTAAGTAGTCATGTACACAAAAATCTTACAAAAATTTGCATAAAATGAATAAAATATGCTGAGCATGAAGTCTTCGGTACATGTAGATTTCAAATAGTGAAATACTCATCACAATTCAGCTGCATTGGTTAAAACTAAACAGTAAAATTATCAAACAAACAAGGGGTATCTGTGACAAAGTACTACGAGGGTTGTCCAAAAAATTTGTGCACTGCAGTTATTGTTCTGAGAGTTATTAATAAAAGAACATGAATTATATATCACTTGAAGGAGAATCTGTCTCAAATAAGAAAACAAAAGAAAAAGCTGTGTAACCAGCGTGTCGTGAAAAAGAATTGTCATTAAGTTACCTTAGTAACGTAATACCGGCGCACAACAAAAAATTGGGTTTGTTCATTACTGTTATTGTATTAATTTTCTGCTTGTAAAGTGGCATTTGCTTTTTATATCATAATTTGTTTTACTGTTAATAGAGGAATGATTGATGCAAAGTGTTTTGTAGTTTTTATTGTTCATATGCAACGTACATGTAACATATTAACCAGTGCACGAATATATTTGACAACCCTCGTAACATGCGCGGGCATTACGGACGGAGGTCTGCCTGACCGGTTGTCATCGTCTACCCACCCTCTACAGAGCGTTTGTGCCATTTAAAAACCAGCCTTCGTGACACTGAACTGGTCTCGCTTGCTTTTTAAGTTATTTGTAGTTATCACTCGGAGTTTAACCAATTCTTGCGCAAAATTTAATGATCGTCTGTATTTCCAGACGTTTAGCGACTGACATTTTCATGTAATGACAGTATTGACGACCACACAGAAATGTTTGTTTTACGACATTTACAAAAAGGCAAATGACTTCAAATTTTCAAGTGACGTCAGGAATACGTACTTACACTTTTCCCTGAAATTTGACGTTATATGTAGTGTTGAAAGAATACAGTGATGCATCAAAGTAATCAACTAACCAAATGTTTTGTTATGCGCCGGTATTACGTTACTAAGGTAACTGTATGACGATTTGTTTTCACGACACGCCGGTTACACGGCTATTTCTTTTGTTTTCTTCTTTGAGACAGATTTCCCCTTTAAGTGATATATAATTCATGTTTTTCTATCAATAACTCTTGAGACAATAACTGCAGTGCACGAATTTTTTGGACAACCCTCGTACTTGTTATGGTGGTTATTTTACAAACAACACTCCCCTTGCCGTTGTGGATTCAATTCCACCAGTACAACTTGAAATTCACCATCTGACCTTTACAGTGCTGGTAAGACTTCAAACCCAACAAAAATAATATTAAACAAACAAACCTATTGGTCCTTCAATTCTTGCAACAACAGTCATTTTGTTCTGACGCAGAACAATTAATGCTAAAAATGGGTAAGTATTCTCACGTAAAGCTTGACTCACTGAAATAGAATGAATCAACATCTGAAAAGCCCCACACACAATAATGTTGTTTTTTCCTTGTTAAATTTTGTTCTTTCTTTTTTCTCTTTACAAAATCCCATTCCACTATTTTCAGTGCTTGATAGTAGGAAAAAGGAGCATGACTATGTAGAAGGAAAACTAAGTTATAGGTTTTGTGGCCATGATATTAGATACAAATGCCAGGATAAGTACAATAGCTTTTTCTATTCTTCAAATAACTAAGCATTAAAACAGCAGGCATTAAGCACCTGTAGTTTCTTTAATTTTTCCATATGCAAAGAATGAAAAATTAAACTGGAAAACAAAATTTAACTAGAACTATCACTAAATGTGATTAATACCCCCACAAGACTGCTTCGGAAATGAGGATGTTACTAGTAACAGAATACCTTGTAAAAGAATTGAAATATAGAGTTATGGTTGTTGGCAATTAAAGATAGTTGTGGTTCTGGTATGTTGCATTTCCTTTCAATGTGGTTGGCCATTGATGAAGTTTAATTGAATTACTCTGTTATAAGTCCAGAAAGACAAAGAAAAGGAACAAAGGGCAAAAACTCTATAAAAACTGAAGAAAGAGTTATAGTTCTTGTGCACTGCACTTCCTGTTATTGTGCTTGAACATTGTATGAAGTTGTTTTGAATTCCAACCAGTACGTATTAAGTTATGCTCAGGACAAGGAAAAGTATCGAAGGGCAGTAACTCTGTATTTTGACAAAATGGAGTTATGGCTCTTGTGCACTGTACTTCCTTTTAATGTCCTTGACAACTGTATTGTACTGAATTCCAAACAGTAGTTTTCAAGTTATGCTCTGGACAAGGAAAAGTAACAAAGGGCAATAACTCTGTAATTAGTCAAGATGGAGTTATGGTTCTTGTGCACTGCACTTCCCCTTATTGTGCTTGACCATTGTATGAAGTTGTTTTGAATTTCAAGCAGTAGTTTTCAAGACATGCTCTGGACAAGGAAAATTAACAAAGGGCAGTAACTCTGTAATTAGTCAAGATGGAGTTGTGGTTCTTGTGCACTGCACTTCCTCTCAATGTGCTTGACCATTGTATGAAGTTATATTGAATTCCAACCATTAGTATTCAAGTTATGCTCCGGACAAAAAAGCAATGGAAAAGTAACAAAGGGCAATAACTCTGTAATTAGTCAAGATGGAGTTATGGTTCTTGTGCACTGCACTTCCCCTTATTGTGTTTGACAATTGTATGAAGTTATTTTGAATTCCAACCAGTAGTTTTCAAGTTATGCCCCGGACAAGGAAAAGTAACAAAGGGCAATAACTCTGTAATTAATCAAGATGGAGTTATGGTTCTTGTGCACTGCACTTCCTCTCAATGTGCTTGACCATTGTATGTAGTTATATTGAATTCCAACTATTAGTCTTCAAGTTATGGTCCGGACAAAAAAAAAAGCAATGGAAAAGTAACAAAGGGCAATAACTCTGTAATTACTTTAGATAGAGTTATGGTTCTTGTGCACTGCACTTCCCCTTATTGTGTTTGACAATTGTATCAAATTGTTTTGAATTCCAACCAGTAGTTTTCAAGTTATGCCCCGGACAAGGAAAAGTAACAAAGGGCAATAACTCTGTAATTAATCAAGATGGAGTTATGGTTCTTGTGCACTGCACTTCCTCTCAATGTGCTTGACCATTGTATGTAGTTATATGGAATTCCAACTATAAGTCTTCAAGTTATAGTCCGGACAAAAAAAAAGCAATGGAAAAGTAACAAAGGGCAATAACTCTGTAATAACTTTAGATAGAGTTATGGTTCTTGTGCACTGCACTTCCCCTTATTGTGTTTGACAATTGTATCAAATTGTTTTGAATTCCAACCAGTAGTTTTCAAGTTATGCCCCGGACAAGGAAAAGTAACAAAGGGCAATAACTCTGTAATTAGTCAAGATAGAGTTATGTTTCTTGTGCACTGCACTTCCTCTCAATGTGCTTGACCATTGTATGTAGTTATATTGAATTCCAACCATTAGTCTTCAAGTTTTGCTCCGGACAAGGTAAATGCAACGGACAAAAAAAAAGCAATGGAAAAGCAACAAAGGGCAATAACTCTGTAATTACTTTAGATAGAGTTATGGTTCTTGTGCACTGCACTTCCCCTTATTGTGTTTGACAATTGTATGAAGTTGTTTTGAATTCCAACCAGTAGTTTTCAAGTTATGCCCCGGACAAGGAAAAGTAGCAAAGGGCAATAACTCTGTAATTAGTCAAGATAGAGTTATGGTTCTTGTGCACTGCACTTCCTCTTAATGTGCTTGACCATTGTGTGTAGTTATATTGAATTCCAAGCATTAGTCTTCAAGTTATGCTCCGGACAAGGAAAATGCAACGGACGTCTGGACCGACCCACCGACCGACCGCCCGACCGACCACCGGGTGACTCCTATATACCCCCCCAAACTTCGTTTTTGGGGGTATAATAAACTTTTGCCTGATTAAAGAGAATCATAATTGAATAAATTTATGAAAAAAAAAGAGAAAATGGATTTATCATCAAATTTACAGCAGAGTACAATAAAATGAAGCTTAAAGTGGAGAGATATGTAACATAGCATTTCCTTGTCAAAATGCTTTTACAAAACATTGATTATTTCAATATCCAAAAAATTAACTTTTACATTTTTAACAATCATTAAAAGAATTTCAAGTTGCATAAATATTTTGATAAAAATTACTTTTAGATTCTTAGCTGATAAATTTTACAACTATAGTATAAACATGTCATAGTGGTCAATAAGGAAATATTATCACCTTTTGATTTTAATACTTTATGGCTTAATTCTCAATTTCCTAGTCTTTTTATCAAACAAGCCATACTTGATTATCTTTTCACATTTATTGCTAATATAGCTTAAGGCTTAGTCACTATGACAACTCCTTCTTAATTTATATTGTTGATTTTTATATTTTGAATTAGTCTTAATTTAATTTCGGAACTGAGAACATCTAAAAGGCTTATATAGAATTTTGGACGTATAACATCAAGTCTTAACTTAGAAAATAAATAAGTAAATTTAACTTAAGCAAAATTCAGGTGCTAGCTGTGAAAATATATATGTGGACTATATGATTATTTTGTATTTGAGAACTTACAATTGACTATACAGAAATAAATGAAATAACATCTACACTGGACTTTTGTGTTATAAAATACCATCATTTAACAAAGAGGATACTGGATAATAATAATACCAGTATCCCACACACAACCAACCGAGGGTTTCCGTGTAGGGCGCTCACTACGCCAGCGAGTTCAATTCCCCAAACAAGACCCCAAAGCGAAGGCCCTGCCGGTGACCCTTGGCTACAGATTTTGGCGGAGAATACCGAGGGTAAATGATCCTGCCAAGACATGAAAAAGAAGAACATAATGAGAAAAGAAAACTGGACTTAAAGTAAATATAGTGAGTGGGAAATATTAGAGAAAAGAAAGATTGACAAAAGTAGGAAATTGGAAAATACATCATTAAAAATTATCAAAGGATCTTATACTGAAGGGAACTTTTAAAGCAATTTCAAAATTACCAAACAGAAGTGGGAAAATTATGTCAAATCAACTATTGAAGGAAAATAAAACCAAAACCAAAGAAGGAACCAAACAAAGGAAAACCAAAGAGGGAACCAAGAAGAACCATAGATCAACAAGGAACATTGTGCCATGAACTTTTCGTAGAAAATTAAATCAAGAAAGAAAATTATTTTTTTGAAGTTGGTAAGTGAAATTTTTAACATTCAGTGCTATATTATATGTTATATTGGGTGGCTGCTACATTCTAATAATTATTTTTGTTTATCAACAAACAGCATATTTATTATCTACATTTTGAAAAAATTTTGTTTAATTAAATAGAATTTTGTCTGGATATTTTTCAAAATTTAACTTTGACAAAAAAAGAAATACCTTTGTAAATTTTTGTTAAATTACAATATTGCATTGCAACTGAGAAAAAAAAAATTACTAGTAGCTTAATTCCTGAAATATAAAAAGGTCACTAAACCTATTATGTTAAATTTTTACCAATTTTGATTGTATTTTATTTGTTATTTCTTGTTGACCAAGTGCTAAAAATATTTTATAATATAAACGAAAAAAATGGCAAATACTTCTTGGCAGTGCTCAAAATCTATGTGCTCATCAGTTCAGTATAACTGTCCTGAAAAACCCTCTATCTCCCTGGTTTCTTCTTTAGATCAAAATGGCTTTTCTTATATACAATTTCAAGATTTTCAATATAAAGCTCTTTTTGACACTGGCGCTAGTATATCATGTATTGGCAAAAATGTTATTGACAGACTTTTCAAAAATCCTGTTCTAGAATCTACTAATATACCTAATGTTTATGGTGTTTGTGGTGAAATTCATCCCATTCTTGGAACTATCTCCCTTACTTTTACTATGGATGGTCTCCCTTTTGAACATACTTTCTATGTATTTTCTAAATTACATTATCCTGTTATTATTGGGAGAGATTTTATGCAAAAGGAAGGAATCAAACTTGATTTTCAGTCAAATTGTATAACATTACAACAAGACCCTTCTATCATTATTGCCATGGTTACCGACCACCTTTCAAAAACAGTTTTTGGTAAAACTTTGTCTTCTCATATCATTCCCCCTCATTCCGAGTATATTTTACCTTTACGTATCCAAAAATTTAAAGATGGTGATATTGTATTTTGTGAACCTCCTCAAACTTTGTTAAAAAATGAACTTGTTGGAGGAAAATGCCTCTCAACTGTTAAAGAAGGTAAAATTTTATACCGTGTAATGAATCCTACAAGTCTACCTGTATTTCTGAAGTCAAAGGCCCAAGTTTCAGTAGCAACTGAAGTTAATCTATCTACTCTACATCAGGTCACAGACAACTATCCTTCTGAATCAACTGATTCTTCACATTCTGTCAACTCCTTAAATACTGAACCCTTGTCTGATGCCAAGTATATTGAACTTGCAAAGGAGCTTGGCATAGATCTTAATAATTCCGATCTCACAGACGAACAAAAAACTAAACTTTTAATTTTCATAGGCAAAAATAGGAAAACATTCTCAAAAGATTTGTCTGAATTAGGGGTTACGCATCTTCATTCGCACAGAATCGAAACTGGTGACCACAAACCTATTAAGAAACCACCTTATCGTCAAAGTCCAGAAATGCGTAGGGAAACTGAACGCCAAGTAGAAACAATGCTACAAAATGGCATAATTGAAGAATCTGACTCTCCATGGAATAGCCCAGTTGTCCTCATCAAAAAGAAAAATGGTGAATGGAGATTTGCTGTGGACTATCGAGAGCTGAATAAGGTCACAGAACCAATGTCTTTTCCTCTTCCCCACATTTCTGATGTTTTTGATGCCATAGCAGATGCCAAAGCTGAGCTTTTCTCAGTTCTTGATCTCAAAAGTGCTTTCTTTCAAGTCCCCCTTTCTAGAGACACAGCCCATAAATCAGCCTTTGTCACTCATCAATCTGTATATCAGTTCACTCGGTTACCTTTTGGTCTCATGAATTCACCACTAACATTTCAAAATCTTATGACAAAAGTGCTCAAAAATCTAAATTGGAAAGTAGCTCTAGTATACATTGATGACATTTTGGTGTACAGTCGCAACTTTAATCAACATCTAAATCACTTGTCACAAGTATTCACAAATCTCTCAAATGCCAATCTAACATTAGAACCCACAAAATGTAAATTTGCCACAAAAGAAGTTGAATATTTAGGTCATGTCATATCAAAAGAAGGAATTAAGGTAAATCCCAAGAAAACACAAGCCATTGATGACTACCCTCAGCCCAAAAATGTTAAACATGTAAAATCATTCTTAGGTATGGCCTCTTATTACAGAAAATTTATTCAGTCATATGCCAAAATAGCAAGCCCACTCACAGCTCTTTTAAAGAAAGATGTAAAATTTAAATGGACTCAAGAATGCGAAAATGCTTTCAACACATTAAAACAAGCTCTTACATCATCTCCTATTCTAGCATTTCCCAAATTTGATAGACCCTTCATTTTAGCCACAGATAGTTCTGATTATTCTATAGGATATGTTCTATCACAATTAGGAGATGACAATAAGGAACACCCCATAGCTTATGGTGGTAGAGCATTGCATGGCCATGAAACGAGATGGCATATCACAGACAAAGAAGGGTTGGCTTTAGTAGAAGCCGTTGCAGCTTTCAGACCCTACTTAGCCAACAATTCTTTTACAGTGTATACAGATAACATATCTGTAAAGTGGTTGAAGCAGATTAAGAATTGCCAAGGACGTCTCGGAAGATGGGCTTTGTCACTACAAGGCTACAACTTCCAGATACAACACAAGGCATCATCTGCTAATGGTAATGCTGATGGACTCTCACGTCGCATCTATGACATAGAAGCAGACGAGCAGAGTTCTAGTCAAGAGTCTAAAACCAAAGATGCAACAGTAAGTCAAGTTTCCACAGATCTGTGCAATGAAATGACTTCTGTAACGCTCATCTATGGTCATGAACAGACTCAGACTCCATCAGTAGCACCAGCCACTACAAGCACTGAAGCAGCACCTGAACCTGATCCCGAAACAAACAAAGATAAGACTCAAACTATTAATCCATTAAATTACTTCAACACAAATGAAAAACGTAAAGACTTAGTCAAATTTCAACATGAATGTAAATATTACAAAAATATAATCAATTTTAAACAAAATAAGGTACTTCCAGATGATAAAGAACAAGCAAAATTATTAGTTGCCCAATCTGACCAATATGAAATTCTTTCATCAGGTCTCCTTGTACATTTATATACCCCTAGGACCAGAGGTGTCCCTAAGGAGGACAAACTCATATTACAAGTTTGCATTCCAGCTATGATGAGAGATGAAATTCTCAAATCATTTCATGACAGTCTTGCAGGCGGCATGCATCAAGGATTTGAGCGAACTTACGCAAACTTGCGTCAAAAATATTATTGGCCCTCAATGTTTGAAGACTGTAGAAAATACATTCAGTCATGTGAAGCATGCCAACAAGTCAAACGTGACATACATGGTAAACCACCCCCATTACAACCCATGCCTGTTGCTGATCTTTTCCAAAGATGGCATATTGATATTCTTGGTGGACTGCCAACTAGCAAAGAAAAATATAAATATGTTCTTCTTGTAGTTGACAGTTTCTCAAAATGGTCTGAAGCATTCCCTTTGTATACTCAAGAAGCAACTGAAGTCGCTTCTGTCCTTTTTCGAGAATGCATATGTCGATACGGTGCTCCTAATGTGCTCGTATCTGACAGAGGTCAAAACTTCCTCTCCAAATTGGTCAAAGCTCTTTGTGAATTATTTCAAATCACAAGATATTATACCAGTAGTTACAGACCCCTTCTAAATGGATCTGTAGAGCGCATGAATTCTGTTATTCTTCAAGCTCTCAGAACATATTGTAAAGGAAAACAAGATGATTGGCCAAACTTGCTTCCTTCGATTATGATGGCATATCGAAGTACCCCAGCAACTCAGTCAACTCAATACTCTCCTTTCTTTTTACTTTATGGCCGTGAGATGAGACTCCCTATTGATACTGCCCTTACTCCAAAAACAACTTTATCAACTGAATTTAGAACTCATCTTGCACAAGTTTTGCAACATTTAGAAATCTCCAGAAAAATAGCTGCTGAAAATATCAAACTTGCCCAACAGAAATACAAAACTCAATATGATAAGCGCAGTCAACCTGCTGACTTTAAACCAGCTGATAGAGTATGGTTATATTGTACCAAAGTGCCAGTTGGTATGGCACCCAAACTTCACAAGAAATGGTTAGGTCCATACTATATTACGTATAATGGCCCTCATAACACATACAAATTAAGAAGATGTTCTGACAATCGTGAAGTCAAGGTCATGGTCAATGCAACCAGGTTAAAGCATTATTTTGATCCATCAGACAGGCCAACAAACCCACCATCAGGTTATGAAAATCTGACAGAATCATTAAATGCTGAAGAAATGCCCCAGATTGATTCTGAAGTCCCTCCTACAGCTCAAACTAAGACTCCCAATGAGAAAATGTCAGAAAAGGATAAACAAACTGACAAAAATAAGAAATCCAAAGCTAAACATAGCAATAAAGAGACAAATAAAACTATCCCTAGATCTGATACTGTTAACAAACCCCAGGAACAACAAGTTCAAGGTCAAAGTACTTCATCGGATGAGACAAATAATCAGCCAGATCCAACACCAAGTACATCAACAGAAACAAGCCCATCTGATAATCAAACTCCAACCTCCAAATCAAAACTCTTTTCTGTTGATGAAATTGATAAAATTATTTCCTCCCAACGCAGCAAAAATATCCTTTACTATCGGATCAAATGGAAAGACCCACAAAAATCTAGTACATGGGAATATGCCTCTACAATACCAGAAGTCTTCATCAGAGACTATCATGTAAACAGAACTATGTCTGGTAAAAAGAGAAAGAAGCCATTACAACATACACATCAATTTTTCAAAACTTTGCCTGGCATAAATCTTCTTTCTTATGATAGGAAACATAAAACTGTCCGTGATAGCTATGTCATAGGTTACACAGAAACTTATGATCTATCAAACCAACGTCTGATTTACAATGAGATAGGTAAAGATCTCTCACACAGTGGTATACCATTCAAAATTTCAGAAAGGAAACGAATATTGCAACCCTACCTCAATATTTTATATGACCAATTAAAGCATGTTGATTTTGCCAATTGGCATAGCAATGTTGGTATTTTGAACAATGGTCAAGAAATTGAAGGGAAAATGATCAGAGGTGTGATAACATATGACTTCTCTCGTCCCCTTGAAACTACTTATTTCAAAATATATCATACAGATTCAAAACAACCTGTTTGGCTTCCATTTTCCCAAGCACCTGTCAAGTTAGTACGCCAACTTTTGTTTAGAATTTCGTCAAAAATCAAATGCACTGGTCAGCTTTTCAAGTCAACAAAAGGTCCAATATGGAAACAACCTTAAAAGTATAATTTATATTGCAATTATTGTAAACATATTAACTAAGAAAGAATTTTAAAAATGATTGTAAGATCATAAATGCTCTACTTTTGCATATTTCTAGTTAATTTCAGTCAAAAGTATATATTTTCTATACAAGTTTGTAAAAAAAAAAAAAAAATATTGTAAAATATAATTAGATTTAGTTTGTTTCTATTTTATCATAAAACAAATTATGTGGAGATTAATAATGCTGTTCAAGTTTAAAACATTGTATTCGATAAAGCAGCGGACCAATGTACCATAACAATGTACCAGTGAATGTTTGAATTTCACATTACCATTGTTGAAAATAAATTTAAATGTGTTGAATTTACAAATGTGTTAAAAATAAATGACATTGGACTACAAAAAAGGATTATGTGTCAAACAAATAAAAAAAAAAAAAAGTGTTCATAGCAGGAAAGGATGATTATACAAGACAGTCAAATATGAATTTAATACTAAATAATCAATCCAGAGACATACAAATTATTGTTATAGCAAAGCTAAACAAATTGTGTTGTGCAAAAAAAAAATAAAATTTTATCATACTATATGGAGAGTTAAAACAATGTTGCATAGACAATACTAAACCTCTACCATAGTAAATGTTACATACATACAAATATATTACATATGATATTGATTGAAAAAGAAATTTGTTAATACTGAAGTGGCTGACAATTTTTGTTGCGTATGTTCATATTGAGTCAAAGTCCACTAATGCATGTTGCATGAAGAAATATGATACAGAGTTGAGAAAACTCCTTAGAATAATACTAATATGTGAGATTAGCAATGTTGCATAACCTAAATGGTCATACTAAAATCTCAACATAACAGAAAATCAAATACTTATATATGAGTACAAAGGTACCATAAAGGAATTATTGTTGTATTTTATGCCGAAATAGGCCTGGCTTATCAATTACAGTCGCATATGATATATTAAGATAATGCCAAACAATTATGTATTTTTGTGTTTTGAAGACTTCAATAATTCTATTGTTGTCGCAAATTTAGCATAGGTAATTTTTATTACATTGTCAAAGACATATTTTTCGTGTCTAATGTAAGATTTTCTTTTTGAGATAATTTAATTTTAACATCAAGACTTATGTTTTAATTATCAATAAAGGAATACCATGTTAATTGCTATTTCTTCAAATTCACAATGATTTTTGTATATAAATGTGCACATTGATGAAATATTGTTGTATAATTATGAAAAACATAATGTGTAACTTACATGTAAATATAAAAAAAAATATATATATAAAAAAAATAATAGGAAGATACATATTGTAACTGACTAAGTGCTATTCAAATAGAAGATTTAAAAAAAATTGTAATTCCGAAAAAAAAAAAAAAACATTTTGAATACTAGTATGATCAATTTTGTATGTTTGTGTGTATAATTGAGGATCCGAACTGTTTGTATGATTTAGTATGTTTCTTTTATTGTATTCATTATGTTATATGACTATGATTGAGGACAATCATTTTATAAGGACAGGTGATGTGTAACATAGCATTTCCTTGTCAAAATGCTTTTACAAAACATTGATTATTTCAATATCCAAAAAATTAACTTTTACATTTTTAACAATCATTAAAAGAATTTCAAGTTGCATAAATATTTTGATAAAAATTACTTTTAGATTCTTAGCTGATAAATTTTACAACTATAGTATAAACATGTCATAGTGGTCAATAAGGAAATATTATCACCTTTTGATTTTAATACTTTATGGCTTAATTCTCAATTTCCTAGTCTTTTTATCAAACAAGCCATACTTGATTATCTTTTCACATTTATTGCTAATATAGCTTAAGGCTTAGTCACTATGACAACTCCTTCTTAATTTATATTGTTGATTTTTATATTTTGAATTAGTCTTATTTTTATTCCGAAACTAACAACATCTATAGTATTTAAAACATAAGCAAAATTCAGGTGCTAGCTGTGAAAATATTTATGTGGACTATATGATTATTTTGTATTTGAGAACTTTCAATGGGCTATAAAGAAATAAATGAAATAACATCATACTGGACTTTTGAGTTATAAAATAAGTCATCATAACAAAGAGGATACTGGATAATAATAATACACCAGTATCCCACACACACCTAACCAACCAAGGGTTTCCGTGTAGGGCGCTCACTACGCCAGCGAGTATTCCCCAAACGACCCCAAAGCGAAGGCCCTGCCGGTGACCCTTGGCTACAGATATTTGGAGTAGAACTCATTAAATTAACAGCTGTGATCTATTTAAAGCACTTACAGCAGAAAGATATTAAGAGTAGATCATATTAAAACTACAGCAGAGATCCATCTCAAGAATTCATGTACATTCACTTCACAACTCAAACACATTTTACAATTACTGTAAAATCATTATTATTCGTGGGGCACGAATTTTCGTGGTTTTCGTGTGTAGGTCAATCCACGAATTTAAGATCCAACGAAACTTTATCCCTAGAATTACTTCTAAACATGTCTCTATTCTTTACATGCATCAACGCTTTTTCCGACCGATTATTGTGTTGATGGTAAACAGACAATCAAGTTAGTGAAAGATTAAATCTATAAATAGTTTAGGTTTGCAATATTTAAGAAACTTGGAAAGAAAAGACGATTATATGTCCTCAATTTGCTGTCACAAATTTCGGTCGTATATACACATCACGAGACTGCTCGATTGTTGTAGGCTACTCGATTGTGTTACCAGAATACTTCATAAAACGAGTAAATGGGAAAACCCGTGTAATAATAGCGTAATGAAAAAAGCCCGTTTCTTTATTTAATCTTAAGAATTAAAAAAAAACTTTTTATAAAAAAGTTCGTAAGTTAAGTACATAAAACAATAAAAAAACAATCGCTAAAACGGGTGAATTGTCGTCTTTAAAAGATCCAGTTTAAATGAATTTTAATCTGTATGTGTTCGACTGCTATTCCGTAAACATCAAACACGCTGCCGACGTCAAGATCCGCACAACCCCGTGTTATTTACTCATATTAATTAATATAAATGCATGTAAATTTACACAGTCGATGTGATGTTGCCTGTAGTAACTGTCAAATATGGTGAGACAAATTCATGGTGTAAACTTTTTAAATTCGCTTGTTAAAACGTGTCAGGGGTCGTATAAATTATGCAATGTTTACATCGGCGAATCACAGGGGCAGTGTGTACAGTAGAGCTGCATATCATGACACAAAAATGTGTTAATGGCAGTCAATTTTCGGCAGTAACTGCTATCTTTATGTTATGCCCAGAGGCAAGGATTAGATTATTGACAAGCGCTGTGTGAAACGTCAAGATATGTACATGCGGTTAGTAAAAATACGCGGCGATTTAGTGAGATTATTTTTTCTTTAGGTTATTTTTTTTTTTTTTAAAGAAAATGAAAATCCACGAATTTATGAACCCACGAAAATGCCCGTTTTGATAAAACCATGAAATTTCATGCCCACGAATATAAGTGAATTCGCAGTACATACATTAAACATCCTATTGTACAAAACAATTTATGAGATAGAGACAACTTGAGCCGCATCACGACAAAACGAACATAATGGGTTTGCGACCAGCATAGATCCAGACCAGCCTGCGCATCTGCGCAGTCTGATCAGGATACATGCTGTTCGCTTACCAACCCTATAACAAGTAGAGAAACTGATAGCGAACAGCATGGATCCTGATCAGACTGCGCGGATGTGCAGGCTGGTCTGGATCCATGCTGGTCGCACACCCATTATGTTGGTTTTGTCATGACGCGGCTCGATTAATTAAAAACTAGAAATGTGTCCATAGGACACGGGTGCCCCCACCGCGCCACTCTTCTGTCAATCTTTTTACTAAGTCAAGGGAAATAACTCTACAAATACTGGATAAATCCACAAGCGAAACCCCAGGTGCAAATCTAAATATGCTGAGCAACCTGCCCATAAGGTTTAATGACTATGTCAAATCCTTTTTGAGTAACTTGAGACACAAGTTGAAAATTGCAAAAAATTTCTAAGTGAAGGGCAATAACTCTAAAAATACTAAAAATATCCACACGAAAATACCCAGGTGCACAACTACACATGCTGATCAACATTCCTGTAAAGTTTCATGACTCTAGGTCAAATACTTTTTGAGTTACATGCGACACAAGTTGAAAATTGCAAAATTTTACTAAGTCAAGGGCAATAACTCTGAAAATACTAAAAATATCCACACGAAAATACCCAGGTGCACAACTACACATGCTGATCAACATTCCTGTAAAGTTTCATGACTCTAGGTCAAATACTTTTTGAGTTACATGCGACACAAGTTGAAAATTGCAAAATTTTACTAAGTCAAGGGCAATAACTCTGAAAATACTAAAAAATATCCACACGAAAATACCCAGGTGCACAACTTCACATGCTGATCAACATTCCTGTAAAGTTTCATGACTCTAGGTCAAATACTTTTTGAGTTACATGCGACACAAGTTGAAAATTGCAAAATTTTACTAAGTCAAGGGCAATAACTCTAAAAATACTAAAAATATCCACACGAAAATACCCAGGTGCACAACTACACATGCTGATCAACATTCCTGTAAAGTTTCATGACTCTAGGTCAAATACTTTTTTGAGTTACATGCGACACAAGTTGAAAATTGCAAAATTTTACTAAGTCAAGGGCAATAACTCTAAAAATACTAAAAATATCCACACGAAAATACCCAGGTGCACAACTACACATGCTGATCAACATTCCTGTAAAGTTTCATGACTCTAGGTCAAATACTTTTTGAGTTACGTGCGACACAAAAGGGAACGGACGGAAGGACGGACGGACGGACGGACAAGGGTAAATCTAAATGCCCGCCACTAACGTGGGGGCACAAAAATATGGATATATTAACCTCTATAGCCTTCAGGACTATTGGTATCACAAGCCCAAAATAACATTGAGGTATTAATAAAGTTAACAACGTCTTCATTGCCGAGAGTATTTCTGCAGAATCTGTCTGAATCCTGGTGGTCCATACCATGTAGATATACCAATAGGAAACGAAGCTCTGTCTTTGCATCATTTAAAGCCTGAAGTAAATAAATAGATATATAATAATGCAATTTTTGGAGGCCAGTATCTACAAGTCTTAAAATGCATGTTACTGAAACACGGGCAAAAACTGAACAACAGTGTTGCATTATAATCAGAAACTGTATATTCATAACATCATGAAAAGTATCTGTTCACTAATAATAAGGTTAATAATCATTTAAGCATCCAGATAGCCTTGTCGGTACAACCACAGTATAAAGCCAATTGAATATGATGTAATAATGACTAGTAAAATCACTAAAATGTCTTACTGACCAAGGTGATGGCACCAGAATGCTTTTGTATGAAAGTCAAATTATTATTTTGTTTACATTATGCCATTTTTAGGACAAATAATTTTAAACTATTAAGTGCTATGACTTTTTTCAAGTGACAAGTATCTAAACATGCTCTAAAAACATTATGAAACTCATGCTTGCCCTTTATAAAGAAGTAAGAAAATTCCATTTTTATGAAATCAGGATAAATATGAAACAGATATTTTTTGTATGTAATAGTTCCAGTGTTTTTAGTTGAACAACAGTGATTTGGTTATCTATAACTTGTGCATAACAACATTATACCTGACTATATGAACCTTGATAGAACACAGGATGGTTTTCTCCGTACTTCTCATTATATGTTTGCAGGAACCGCACTACATCACCTACTGGGTCTGTTACATCTGAAGTGAGACTGAACAGTGCTTTAAGGTCTACAATTATATTATCTTGATATGTAAACTGCTTATAATGATGTGTTACAACCTTATCAGATAACTTGAATCATTTTTTTAACACAACACTCCACCTACATTTAGGCAAGGAATGTCAAAAAATTTAATAAATGGAAAATGGTACATGTGTAATTGTGTAAAATAAATGCAATAAATGGGAACAGGTTGTATGAAGTTAATAAATTGATAACACAGTGAAGTTTGTTTGTTTGGGTTTTACCCCACACCGACACAATATAGGTCATTTGGCGACATTCCAGCTTTACAGGTGGAGGGAGACCTCAGGTGCCCTTCCGTGCATTATTTCAGGCACGAACAGGCACCCGTGTTGAACCACCGACGTTCGGTACGCTAGCTGGATAGCTTCCTCACATAAAAGAATCCAAAGTCCCTGTAAGATTCGAACCCACAGCGATGAGGGGCAAGTGGTTTGAGGTCAACAACGTTAACCGTTCGGCCACGGACGCCCCTAAAAAACACAGTGAAGATTTATACAAAAGTTAAGTGATTTTCATGTATTTCCATGTAGCTGTGTGTAGACACGTTATTTGTCTATTTTTAGAAATGTCAGTGACTCTAGGAAAATAGAGCATACTTACTTCTTCTAGGATCTGGCCGCAATATTTGAACTGAAATCAAACATAGAAAGTTTTACCCTGTGAACTTTTATTTCAAAATGTATCAAATTTTGTACAAGGTAAAACAAAGCTTCTTAAAATGAAGTGTGTCCCACTTCTTCTGCACTCTGCTAAAAATTGTACCAAAACCTACTGTACAACTGAAAAAATATTTTTCAAAATTCAAGTTTAAATAATACAAGTAAATACAATTAAGATAAAAAAGATTTGAGTGAAGTTTTAAAATCAATATGATTCTAACTTCTTTCAAAAAAAATTTAAAACTGTATGTCAATTCAATTAAATTAATAATATAATTAAACAAAGGTAGATCATTTAATATAAAAGAATAGTAATAAAACATTAAACAACTAAATAAGCTTTCAACACAATCAAACTAAAATAAATGCATATGAAATAATCTTTGTGTTCTTTTATCTTATCTTGTCATTCACAAGGCAATGTATAAAGAACTTACATGCAAATCTGATGATATCTAACAATGTAGTGTAAACAAATCTGAATGGTAGAGTGATAATGTAATATCCCCACTGTACAATGCCCTGTGGTTGTTGAGCCTGCACAGTGAATATCCTGAAACAAAAATCAACCAAATATTAGACATTTATCACTAACAAGAGCACTGCAAAGCCAGCGAATCATCATTTAAATGCAAAAAAGTAGCCTCACTATGTCAGAGTACTGATTTTGTTCTGTCCCAGTAACTAGACACTGTGGTACGAAAAACTTTTTATGGTAATAGACATTTGGGCATTATCCATTAAAATATCATACAGCCCAAACAAATTTTAACTAGCCCGGAAAATTCTAACAAAAGTTGTGCCAAGGTTTTTCAAATTTACTTAAAACTGGAGAAAATAATGCAAAGTGATATCACTTGATTAACATTTATTTCTGATATTTCTAGGCAGAATGTACAGTAGACTGAAACTCAAGCCAGGGCTCACGCTGTCGGTCGCCATAGTCGCCATTTGCGATTATTTTATAAGATTGGCGATTATTTTTGCATTTTGGCTACAAAATCTGGCGATTATTTTTTACTTCCAACAGTGTTTATATAAGGTGTAAAAATCGATAATGAATGCAGTAGACCCAATTAACACCAGCGGGGTGCATTTAATTGAGTGTCAACTTTTTACCGGTCACGTGGTGCTAACTATATTGCCCGAGGTGATAAAATACATGCGAGATGTATAATTGTATAAGTACTTTAAAGATATTGTCCAGCATTTATAATAGCCATCAAATATCCGTCAATTAGCCACAAAAATCGTTTTAAAATTGATAAACTGGATATTGACTTAGCCAAAATTTACCGTGATTTGCAGTAATTGCAAATTTTGATATTTTTTTTTGTTTTAAGCTACTTAACTAAATCGCCAGTGGAAAACAATGGTAAAATATTTAAAAAGTATAAACTTCCAAACAACTATTTGCACAACAACCAAAATTGTGAATATTTCTTCAGAAAACAGGAAAAATCCGATTGTCACATATTTTCGCGACACCGATAATTTTGATATTTATTTAAAGGTGAAATAAGCTATGTTCTGTTTAAAAATCTTTACTACTATGGCAGAAAATTTGTATAACATTGGTGATGATGATATTTTTCAGTAAATTACGCAGAAAAAAGGCTGCATTCTGTAAATGAGTTTGCAAACTTGTGTTATTTCTATAGCTAATATCAGAATATGACATAGATAATTGACAGTGGTTATGATAAGCTGACAAAATTTGATTAGAACAAACAAGAAAGTTGTCTGATAACAGCATTATGTAAAGTTATAATGAATCTTTAATATTATTGTTGTACAGTAATTATACGAATTATAATGTTTTTATTCTGTTCTATAATAACAATTAAAGTTGTGGTTCTATTTTAAAAAAGGTAGTTATCAATATACACAAATGTGTCAGTTTATTTGAGAATCCTTATAAAACTGAGAAAGTTTTATATGTAATGTTTATTTAATCAACTGCTTATGTTGTTAATCGCTAAATAGTAAATAGTCCGCTAAACTTTTGGCTATTATTTTTTTAAGTTGAAAATATTGGCTATTATTTCATTTGAGCCAGTGTGAGCCCTGTCAAGCGTCATATGATTTCATTTAGCTTACCCCTCTGGCGTCATAGCTAATACTCTAAATAAAACAAGATATGTTTGTAAAACATGTATGCCCCCTATCAGCAGCCAATAAGTCATGTGATAAGGTTATTATGCATGACTTCTGACCCAGTGATCAAACAATTAATAAGGGTTATCAAGTATCTACTGGTCATGACCTTAACCTTTGACCCCTTGACCCAAAACTCAATAGGGGTCATCTGCTGGTCACGACCAATCATCATACAAAGTTTGAAGTTCCTAGGCCTAAGCGTTTTTAGTTAATTGATCAGAAACCGTTTTTACCTACAAGGTCAATGTGACGTTGACCTTTGACCACTTGACCCCAAAATCAATAGGTCATCTGCTGGTCATGACCAATCACTATACCAAGTTTGAAGTTCCTAGGCCTAAGGGTTCTTTAGTTATTGATTGGAAACCGTTTAAACATACATCGTCAATGTGACCTTGACCTTTGACCCTAAAATCAATAGGGGTCATCTGCTGCTCATGACCAATCACCATACCAAGTTTGAAGTTCCTAGGCCGAAGTGTTCTTTAATTATTGATCAGAAACAGTTTTTACTTACAATGTCAATGTGACCTTGACCTTTGACCCCTTGATCCCAAAATCAATAGGGGTAATCTGCTGGTCATGACAAATCACCATGCCAAGTTTGAAGTTCCTAGGCCTAAGCGTTCTTAAGTTATTGATCAGAAACCGTTTTTACTTACAAGGTCAATGTGACCTTGACCTTTGACCCCTTGACCCAAAACTCAATAGGGGTCATCTGCTGGTCACGAACAATCATCATACTAAAGTTGAAGTTCCTAGGCCTAAGCGTTTTTAGTTAATTGATCGGAAACCGTTTTTACCTACAAGGTCAATGTGACCTTGACCTTTGACCCCTTGACCCCAAAATCAAAAGGTCATCTGCAGGTCATGACCAATCACCATACCAAGTTTGAAGTTCCTAGGCCTAAGGGTTCTTAAGTTATTGATTGGAAAGCATTTTTACCTACAAGGTCAATGTGACCTTGCCCTTTGACCCCTTAACCCCAATATCAATAGGGGTCATCTGCTGGTCATGACCAATCACCATACCAAGTTTGAAGTTCCTATGCCTAAGGGTTCTTTAGTTATTGATAGGAAACCGTTTTTACCTAAGAGGTCAATGTGACCTTGACCTTTGACCCCTTGACCCCAAAATCAATAGGGGTCATCTACTGATCATGACCTATCACCATATCAAGTTTGAAGTCCCTAGGCCTAAGGGTTCTTTTGTTATTGATCGGAAAACCGTTTTTACCCAAGAGGTCAATGTGACCTTGACCTTTGACCCCTTAACCCAAAAATCAATAGGGGTCATCTGCTGGTCATAACCAACCGCCATACCAACTTTGAAGTTCCTAGGCCTAAAAGTTCTTTAGTTATTGATCGGAAACCGTTTTCGCTTACAAGGTCAATGTGACCTTGACCTTCGACCCCTTGACCCCAAAATCAATAGGGGTCATCTACTGATCATGACCAATCACCATACCAAGTTTGAAGTTTCCTAGGCCTTAAAGTTCTTTAGTTATTGATCGGAAAACCGTTTTTCCTTACAAGGTCAATGTGACCTTGACCTTTGACCCCTTGACCCCAAAATCAATAGGGGTATCTGCTGCTTATGAACAATAACCATACAAATTTTAAAGCTCCTAGGCCTAAAGGTTCTTTAGTTATTGATCGGAAAACCGTTTTTTGCTGACAAGGTCAATGTTGACCTTGACCTTTGACCCCTTGACCCCAAAATCAATAGGGGTCATCTACTAATCATGACCAATCACCATACCAAGTTTGAAGTTCCTAGGCCTTCAGGTTCTTTAGTTATTGATCGGAAACCGTTTTTCCTTACAAGGTCAATGTGACCTTGACCTTTGACCCCTTGACCCCAAAATCAAAAGGGGTCATCTACTGATCATGACCAATCACCATACCAAGTTTGAAGTTCCTAGGCCTTAAGGTTCTTTAGTTATTGATCGGAAACCGTTTTTCCTTACAAGGTCAATATGACCTTGACCTTTGACCCCTTGACCCCAAAATCAATAGGGGTCATCTACTTGTCATGACCAATCACCAAACCAAGTTTGAAGTTCCTAGGCCTAAGGGTTCTTTAGTTATCACTCGGAAACCATTTGGTCTACGGACCGACGGACCGACAAGTGCAAAGCAATATACCCCCTTTTCTTCGAAATGGGGGCATAATAAATTTGCATACCCCTCTCAGTCATTATAAATACCCCTCTCAGTCATTATAAATACAACTGACATAAATGATTCTACATATAAATTACTTTGGAAGATTTTGTGCCACTACCTTGAAAAAAATCAATATTTCCCTCAGTCATTGGGTATGTTATAACATTGCTAGACTGTTGGACTACGCTCCCTAAATTTAATGCTAGCCCGGACAGAATTTTACTAGACTGGGACTCGGGCTTTACCTATTTTTCGCAGACTGTTAGTAATGAGGACCCATGCTAGCCCCGACAATCCCATTGTATCAGGATTGGACTGTATTTAAAACAAATAAAGATAAAACATGTTACAGAAAGACAATAGACACTCGATCACAAATGAGCACACTGCTTTAACTTAAGTTAGATAATGTATATTCAGTGAGTAACTTTAACACTAAATGTTATATTGATTCAATGATATATTTTATTACTACTAAAACAAACATACCTTTGATCTGTGGGTTCAAGATTCATAGGAGGGGTTCTTGGCTCTTCAGGTGGTTCATTGAAGACTGATTGTCGACCTTCTTGTTCATTAAATGTGTCTTGTACAGCTACCTAAACGAACATCTTACGCATGTATTACAAACGTATAATTATGATTTTTCAGTGAAACACAAATTTTAAATTTACTTCTGTACAATTCGGTGAACTTCTGGCACAGCCATTGTACATGTTATATAACTCCTGGATATAATAATGAATTAAGTCTTTTAACAGAGCACCTGATACAAAGTATAATTGTTTTACAATGTATGTAAAAAAAATGTTATAAATCTTAAAATCTGGTAACTATGGTATTTTAGCTGCTGGTTCTTTCCACATAATAATATTATGTAAATTGTTAATTATTTTAGTTAAAAAGTAGCATAACTCCAAAAATATTGCTTTCACAATTATGTCCCTTGTCTCACAACTGTATTTTGTCAAAATAAGCAAGTATACCAATTTTCAAGTTGATTCCTTTAGAAATGTTTGGATAATGGGCAACATTAAAGTTTTTGCAAGACAAAAACAACACAAACAATGCCCTATACTATAGACCACAAGTCAAGGGTTTGCCATTTTCCTCAAAACAGACAAGCTAAAATTGATACAAAAACAGGGTTGCCAGCATCATAGATAAATAAAATTCCCTGACTTTTCCCTGACTTTTCACTGACCAAATTAGGTTTTTCACTGACCAAACCTACCAAACTTAAACGGTCTCCACCTCCCCTACACCCGTCCAATTCACCCCAGGGCTTTTTTTCCTTCTATAGCAGGGGCCACTATAAGACTGTTTCCCCAAAAAGAAATTCTTTAAAATCATGCAGTTTTCCCACAAAATAGAATTTACATCAAGTTTTTTCTTCCCCTTTTGCAAATATACCATTAATTTATCCCAAAAATTAAGGGCAGGGCTGCTTCCCCAACCTGTGAAAAAAAGCCCTGCACCCAAAAAGTTTTTTTATTGGTTTTTTTAATGCTTTTAACAATATGGTCAATAAAACATGCTTTATACATCTAAGTTTGGTAGTTTTGTGTTCAGTAAAATGTTTTTGATAAGATCAAGTCTGAAGCAAAACTATTATCTTGAGCTACAGAATACTGCCATAGCCAATATAATTAATAACAAGAGGGTCATGATGGCCCTGAAATTACTCATCTGAATATAAAAACTCTCCATGAACAAGAATAATTTTGACCCCAGGGCTTTTATTTGAACAAAGTTGGTAAATATCTAAGCTCTAGCTCTTTTGTTTTTTAAAAGAAGACTTTTTAGTTTTTATTATATATACATATAAGGAAAATCAATGAACCCCATGACTGGACCAGTTTTGACCCCAGGGCTTTTATTTTAACAAAAAAAACTTGGTAGACACTTACTAAAAGATGTTTCATGCCAAATATCACAGCTCTACCTCTTTGGGTTTTTCAAAGAAGATATTTCTTTTGTTTTTTACTATGTACATAAAAGGAAAATCTGGGGTGGGGCATATTTTGACCCAAGGACTTTTATTTGAACAAACTTGGTAGACACACACTAGAAAATGTTTCATGCTTAATGTCTAAACTTTAGCTCTTTTGGGTTTGTTACAAGAATTTTTAAGTTTATATAAACATATAAGGAAAATCAATGACCCCCTTGACTGGGAAAATTTTGACCCAATGGCTTTTATTTGTACAAAATTGGTAGACACTCACTGAAGATGTTACATGCTTAATATCTAAGCTCTAGCTCTTAAAAGAGGTGAACATGGTTTTTTTCCAGTTTTTACTTCATACATATAAGGAAAATTCTTCAAAATTATTTTTCCCTGACTTTTCCCTGACTTTTCCCTGACTTTTTAGGATTTTTATTCTTCACTGACCAATTTTCAAAATTCCCTGACAATTCCCTGACCTTGAAAAAATATCAGATTTCCCTGACTTTTCAAGTCTGCTGGCAACCCTGAAAAATGTTCTTCAAAACTGCTAAAAATGACATTTACATACTTCAATATCCCAATTATGTCTCTCAAGAGTTTGTCTACATCTGTCTATTTCTTCTATTCCAGTTAAATCCTGAAATATAAAACATTTATAAATTATATCTTTAAAATTATAATTGGTTTACCACTGTCAAAAAACCTGTATATGTAATAGGTCCAAATGATTTACATGACATAAAATACTAAAAGGAAAAAGAGCTGTCCAATGAGAAGAGCATTCCTCTTCACTTCATACAGCTGGATAGTAAATTGCTTATTTTCTAGATAAAAAGTCCTTTTGACCTGAAAATGCACGAGACAGACAAAACTCATCTAGATGCATCTATATATATTTCATTAAGTTTCAATGTCATAATTGAAAGACTTAAATCAAAAAGTTAATGTCATTTTTACCTTGACCTTTGACTGAAAATAAGACAAGTAAGACTTCAAAGTGGATATGAATATAAAAGTTTCTTTGTTAATGCATTTAAATGGTCAGTTATATGTAAATTGCCCATGTTCAATATTTTGTTTGTTTTGGTCATTTGTGACCCTCTGTATAAAATTATGGGGGTCATTTGACATTATGAAGGGTCATATTAAAAAAAGTAAAATTTACAAAAGTAAATCTCAGGAACTGTTTGATTTCACATGTTAACTTCAATTTCTCATGTTTTGTGATTGCAAACGAAAAATCTTCTAAGGAAAGCCAAGGCTTATTTGCATTTAAACATTTAACCTTTCAGGCATCTGTTTATTGCATAAACTTTGATATTTTGACCATTTAAGCCTCTATCTTTCATGGTATGTTTGCCATTGTGAAAAAAGCGTCTGCATCGCTTGTTTACCCAGACCTAACATGTCTTAATCACAGATACAGTGACTGATTGTAGACCAGTAAAATCAGACAGAAATTGTGCCAATAACACAGAATTAGTGAGCAATTTATACATACACTCAGTTAATACCAGAAATAAATAAATTTTGGATACACAAACAATAATTGCCAATTCAAATGGGATGGTGCTTATAATAGGAGAAATAACTTAATCTATCCTGACATAGACGTGTCTGCGCATCAAAAATCGCAAGCAAGTTAAAAAGAGTAGTTTAAAAGAGAATGAAATAATATTAAAATGTTAAAAACAGGGGCTGGAAAACTAGGGTGACACATGTTCGATGCAGGCTATGGATGCACCAAACTGCCCTGGGTTAGGGAGTAGGGCTACTGCAAGGGGGTAGGTGGTTCCAGTGGTATACCAATCTAGGAAAGAATGAGAATTTATAATAGTCTAAGGTTTATACCGATCTAGGAAAGAATGAGATTAAGAATTTATAATAGTCTGAGGTTGCTGTGAATAACCTATAACATAAGGGATGGCCATGGTGTCATGTTCTGGAGAGGGCTGTCAAATATTCTTCTATTGGGATAGCAACCAGACCATGGTGAAGCTTATAGAAAAGGGATAACGTAGCATCTATACGTCCGAGTTCCAGTTTTCTAAGCTTAAAGGAGTGCAGCATGTCTGTGACGCTAGAGGTCTGACCATAATCTAGCTTAATCAGTTGGGCTGCACTTCTTTGGACATTTTCGATTTTTCGATTTACTTGTGTCTTGGTGTGGGGAGACAATACTTCGGAACCGTATTCAAACTGGGGTCTGACTAACGTCTGGTAAGCAATGGAATTAATGGATTGGGATTTAATGAAAAGACCTCCAATTGGCAATTAAGGTTGATTATGACTGCATCATAGATAACATGCTTTGCAAATTTCAATGCGTCATTTGTGAACTTTTTGCATCAAAAACACAAGAAACGCAGAGTAGGGGAAACACTGAGCAAGCCAAAAATTTGCTTAAAATCATTAGCAGCTGTTCTAGGAAAGAATGAGAATTTATAATTGTAGAAAAACAAGCTATAAACCATCATAAGTGCTATAAACCTATTATCTCAAAAAGTGACCAATTTGAACATTCATTCTTTCCTAAGACTATTAGTGATTGGAATAACTTAGACAGTGCCGTTGTGTGCGCAGAGACAGTACAGAGCTTTAAAACAGCTCTCCAACAGTGCTACTAAATTACTTAGCTCCTCTCTCCCGCTGCGTACATACCGGAAGGTTCTGCAGTGTATACATTCAGATTCAGATAATAGTCTAAGGTTTATACCGATCTAGGAAAGAATGAGATTGAGAATTTATAACAGTCTGAGGTTGCTGTGAATAACCTATAACATATACATGACACAAAATTTGAATTTTTAGTCTTTTCTGTGTCCAGTACTTCAAATGTTCTGCTGATGCCGTGTGTCTCTCCACAACGTGCACGTACTGTGCGTAAAAGGTATAAACATTGTCCACGTACTGTTGGCAAGAGGGATAAAAACTATCATACCTATTTATAGAAAATCCATGTCCATGTCATGAAATTATGTCTAAATTTTGCAACTTTAAAAGCATAGAATCTAAACATGTAGGCATTATTTATGAATCACATAAGAAGTAAACGAAGGAGATTTATTTGTACATATGTTGTAATTTGTCTAAAACTTTTCATATCTTTTGCTTACCTGAAATTGAATTAATTTCTCCGTTTGGTCAGGAGTCAAATCTTCTGCTTCGGCCATATTTAGTCGAACTACATCCGGTAGTGAACTATCCCTGTCTCTCCGTACCTAAACCGTAAAGTCTACCGTAGAGATAATTATTATAACGCTATTTTCTATTTATTTTAGCAGGGTCTTTCAAATTTTCTATTTGAAAGACCCTGATTTTAGTTATAGATAGATAATCATCAAACAATTCAAACATTGGCTATTCATTATCATGCCTCCTGCTGTAGTTGTACCTTTATGATAAGAAAAGAAGAAAAAAAAAAGAAAGTTGATTCAATCAGTACATGTATCTCATTAAAAAACAAAAAACAAACACAAACTGCAATTCTAGGTATTACGGTTCCGAAATAAGAATAGGTTCAAAATCTCGTGACTGTAAACAGGTTTCCGTATCTATCACATTCAAATTTACATGTTAGTAAAAGTGCATGGTGACATTAATGAATAATACTGAGACGTCGTCATCGAACTAATGAACTGTCAATCAGTTAAGCCGAGCCTGCAATATTTTCAATATTGCCATTTTTGACGTTCTTTGATGATTTTATTTCTCGTCTAATAGATCAGATGATGCTCTTCTTTATATTTAAGTTTTGGTAAGAAAACGTATACATATATATATAGTAGTGACAAGTAAAATATTTTTTCAGATGTTAAACAGTTTTTAAACAATTTTGGAAATTAATTCTTTTGCATTCATATTAAGATCACAGTTTCTGTTTTCACACAAATACATTTGCAATATTAAGTAAATAATATGAATGAATAAGTCAGTATTTTGCTAATGTACAAGCAATATGCGTGTATGAGTTATGTGCCTAGACAGTGCACGAGTAACGCATGCAATGCTTGTACGAGTGATGTGCCGACAGTGCACGAATAAAGCATGAATTATGTGCCTACAGTTTAGAGTTACCCAAACAGTGCTTGTATGGGTAATACTCATACATTGCACGAGTTACGCATACAGTGTCTGTATGCGTTATGTGCCTAAGTGCACGAGTTGCGCCTACAAGTTACGCCCAGTACCTGTACATTTCATTACAACGGATTATGAATATAACTTCACTCGATGTATATAAGAATTTCAAATTTTATGTTTTGAAGCTTTTTTCCTAAGTAAAGCTGCTTAAATAATATTGAATGACAGGCAATTTCCTCAACAGGATGATGAACCTGTATTTTTATAACTGCATTCATATACTCGCATTTAGCATATACATTAATATTGATATTAAAGTACTCATTAATAATGATTTACGATAATAATTGATATAAGCTAACGATTTCTTGTATGTATTTTATATGTTATATTGAATTTAGAAATAAAACTGTATCGCATTAAAAGCTTATGAAATGAAACGTTTTCCAATTCGGTCTGTCGCTTCAACCGAACATCGAGTTTGGGTTTTTAACAGGCAATGAACATGGCGACAATTTATAACGCGGAAATATAAAAATATTTTTTTTTTGAAAATGATGAAATTAATAAACACGTTCATTTCCTCGTATACATGTACATATATCATTCAAAAAGTATAAATTACTGTTTCGAACATGAAGAAACGTTTACTAGACTTAACGCTTATTGTTTTGATATATTCAATAATTTTTGATAAAGGTAAGAATTTCGTATCTATTTTAATTGTTTTAATGGGATTTAATGGTTTAATTTAGACGTCCTACCACGTTACGTTGGCGTTCTACTTGAACGGCTGCTGTAAATTTATGAAATAACCAACGAAAGAATTCTTATGAATTCGTTATTTAAAGATTTTCCACATGTTATATGACCGTGTTTGCTATGATAACCACTGTCTTGAGACTCGGGTCAGATAAACATTTCAACCGTGTCTTCTGGGTCATATGGCCCCTACAATATCTTAGATTTATAAAGTCATATTGAACAGCACGTCAAATTATTATTCTAAAAACATACAGCACACGCACAAATGAGCCGTGTCACGACAAAACCAACATAATGGGTTTGCGACCAGCATGGATCCAGACCAGTCTGCGCATCCGCGCAGTCTGATCAGGATCCATGCTGTTCGCTATCAGTTTCTCTACTTGTTATAGGGTTTGTAAGCGAACAGCATGGATCCTGATCAGACTGCGCGGATGCGCAGGCTGGTCTGGATCCATGCTGGTCGCAACCCCATTATGTTGGTTTTGTCGTGACGCGGCTCAAATAATACATGTTTATTATTTCAGGTTATTGTCAAGAGGATATAGAACAAGGGGTTTATCATGCTGAGTTTCGTAAGTCAAATCAATCATTATAACAAACAGAATGAATTCGCGTAAAACTTCTATGTCCACACATTTAAGTGGGGACAGGGGTCAAATCACATAATGACTGTAAGCCTTAATAGAGGGGCGGGGTGTAAGAACGTGTTTTGTCAGTCTTTCTGTTCAGTTGCTATTAGTTTAGGGGCAAATATCCGTTTTCCCGTCGAGAAACATGAGTATTCAACGATTATTCATGATTTTCATGAAAAAGGTTTTATATATAATTTACATGTAAAAGTATGATTGTGATAAAAAACTTTCAATTATAACTTTATTTCACTTTTGTTTTTACAAAATCCTGTAGTCTTACTTGTATTTATGTACAGTTAAAATTTTGTTAATGATCACCTCTGAATAAGGACCCCTCTAAATAAAGGTCATTCTTCGACATTCCTTTATAATTTTAGAAATAACAAAAAAATAAAAAAACAAAAAAAAACAACAACCCCCCCCCCCCCCCCCCCAAAAAAAAAAAAAACAAAAAAAAAAAAACTCAAAATAAAGCCCACTTTTCTTTAAACGCATGTTCGGCCTCTCCCTTGGATTACTTTTTTTCACAGGTTTGACTGCATTTATAGGTTTTCAATGTTTTTATATTATTTTTAATTTACAGAAGGCCGGAAATGTATTGCGCAAATGAAACCTGTTGAGGACCCGAACATGGAATACATAAATCATCTCGAGATAGAGGGCTACAAATTTCCTTTCTACTGTTCTCGAGGTATTTTTTGAAATATTATTTTACTCAGAAGAAAAAATGTCGCAAGAAGATGTTTTATTAAAATATACAGGAAGTGCAAACTCTTACGAAAATTAAATCAAAACGTTCAAATTAGGTTTTTATAACTCTGCACATTATAGAACATCAATATTAAAGGGACTCCACTGAGGTTTTTTGACCTGACGGGACTGGAACTAATTTTTTGAGTTTATTACTCCATTTGATGTAGATCTAGACTATACTTATAAACTATGTGCAAAATTATATATAAGATAATTAACTCCCTCCGTTTTTCCATAATAATTATTATTATAGTGAAAAATGAGCCAAAATTGAAAAACGTTTAAACGCTTTTCACTCAAATTGGACTGAGAATTACACAAACATGATTTTCAATGTATTTCTTGTATATTTCTTGGTTATATTTTATTTATATTTCTGTTTAAAGCGCTCATGTTTATCTATGTGAAAAATTAAAATTTTATGTTTTTAAAAGTGGAGTTCCTTTAAAGCAGCGTGCCTCCAGATTCATACTAATTTCGTGATCTTTTTTATAAAATGTACTAAAACGTAAAATATTTTCAAGTGAACAAAGAAAAGTAATTTACACATTATAAACACATTGTAAAAAAATAATATTTAAGGCTATGATAGTGTCACACACTGTCTATTTTACCTTCACGGTGTTATGTAATATTATGCTTCATGTATTTACCGAATACCATGCGCCCGGCTAGCTCAGTCGACTTTTAAGGCTGAGGAACCTCTGATATCTGAGGGTCGTGTGTTCGAGTCCCCCGTTGGGCGTAATACTTTTATTTGACTGTTTTCTATTTTTCTACATTAATGCACGCATTTTTAGCAACAATATTGCTTTATTTTTCGTAATCGTTTCAAAGGAATCTAATAGCTTATTAAGCTCATTATTTTATTATGACTATCTTTGCCGTGCACGTTTTTAAGACCTGTTTCAACTACTTTGGAACATTTGAGCATGTTTTCTTACGACAGTTCTTGTTTTAAAGAAAATAAATCATAAGATAGATAGATAAGATAGATAAAATATAAATATATTTTGTGTGTATCGTAAAACTTAATAAAATTGAACCAGGAATATATTAAAATTGAGGTCTAAACATCGTCAACAAAGCTTTTGCTCTTTTTCTCTTTCAAAACGGTCGTTTTAATAAATGTGGTTTGTGTTTTACAGCTACCGAAGAAGCGACTCAAAATAAAGACGAACTTCTGACTGAGGTGGCTAGAGAAAATACCGAAGTTGATGAAAAATCAACAGATACAATCAAAGATGAATTATAGCATTGTGATATGACAGAAGACCGGGGAGCATCGTCATGAGTGGATACTGTTTGTTAGCTAACATTCACTGTGTCAATTATTTCTTTTTATTTGACTCCTTATATAAATACGAGGGTTGGTCAAAAAGTAATAGGACTGCAGCTCTACTGTTCACATTTTTAAATTTACGTTCACAATTTTACAAGAGACAAAATTTAATATCGGAACATGTCCTCTATATACACTGAAAAAATCAATACATAACAATTCTGTGAAAATTTTAAAATGATAAACGTACGCGTGCCGGCGAGCATTAAAACACAATGATGTCGCAAAAGAAATACAAAATATAGCATTTTCTTACAGAAAGTATTCTCCCTAGGGCTCTAAGTGTCTGAACCATGTTACTATAAATTAAGTCTCGTTTGTGGAAATGAAGAGAGAAATAAAGCGATCACATTCTTATTCCACTTCCCGAAAGAATTGCCCGGTATAAATATTCTCTTCTATTGAGCACAGACTATTATTTATTAACCTTTTACTCCATGAGCATAATTATTGCGAAAAATGGTCGTTTTCATTGAAAAGCCTCCTGTAACAAGTTCAAACTGCTATGAAACTATGGGAAATGCTTTAATACTGATGAAACTTGGCACAAATGTTAACTAGACCACAGCCTTTGTAACACCATGCTCAATCGTAAATTTCCTGTTACCATGGCAACGGGGGACGTCTCAAAATTGCCAAAAATCACTATTTTGCATTGTTTTTTTCCCCCATCAAAACTGATTTCAAAGTGCTGCAACTTCTCAATGAATTGAGATAGAGTAAAAGGCTTTTCAGCGTCGGTTACTAGTTACCCTAAGATCGACCTGAGGCCATTTTTAGCCTGTCACATGTCCAAACTTTTCTTGACGATGAGGGGGACTTCCGCCCCCCTTCAAACCCCCCAAACAGAAAGGGGCACATCCCCTCAACCCCCTGATGTAACATTTGGATGGGGGACGGCGCCAAAAAAGTGGTCACTTTTTTAACAACATTTCTCAAACGCAAAACAGTGTTTTGGGCCATTTTGTCACTGTTTGAGGCCTCAAAAAGGGGGGGGGGGGGCAAAAAGCCGTCAAAACACGCTTATATAAGGGAAAAGGTTAAACAAAATCGGGGAAAATAATACTAATAATTACCGGGTATCATTATTATATTAATTTATTGATATAGAAATACAGTAAAAACCCTCAATTAAAACCACCTTCGGGACTGGACTAAAGTGGTCTTATAAATTTAAATTGCGGGGTGGTCTTAATTGTGAATATTCTCATCAATGCTTACACACTTTTTGACCATGGTCTATTTTAGTCATTTTGTATGAACAAACAAAATATATATACCTGCAAATACAACTTAAAAGTATGTTATAAATTAACATCTGATGGGGTGAAAGAAATTTTATATCAAATTCTGTTTTGTCTGATTTCAATATCAATTTCAATATTAATTATTATATGATGTAAATAATTCACCCATCAAATAAAAAAAGTATATCTTCGTATATTCAATGTGCTTAAAGCAAGATAAAACAACTGTAAAATTAACTTTCTCACCTTATTTCATACAATATCCCGATGATATAAGGTGTTTTGACACCTTGTGAAATTAGGTGTCATGCCTGAAAGCATTCAAGCTGATAATAACAGCAATTTTAAAATCTAGGTAGGTGTTGACTTTAAATCCTTCTCCAAATCCCTCCAGAGGCGTGCACGTCGCGGAGAAGGCACACGGCAGGTCAAGGTCAAGTCATCTTAAGTACCAGAGGTGATTGGTTGACCTGTCGTGACTAACTCTGGAGGGTTGGCGCTAATGAGAGCCGTTTTTGTTTCCGTCAGTATGGAGCTTGATGCCTGGCCAGTATTGTCGTACTCCTCTACCACCAACGAACGAAGAATAGGCTACAGGAAGATTCAGCTTGAAAAAGACGTCCCCGATGTGACTACCCTAGTGGACCGGCATGGATGCTATATTCTCGGACAGATGGTTATACCGGCGCCGAGTATAAATAAACTTAAACTGACTGACTAACTGACTTTAAATCAGTGGTCTCAATAGTGGGGTCAAATAAGGAACAAAACAAAGAATTGGGACTGAATCTGGTGGTCTTAAAAGTGGATAAGCGAGGTGGTCTTAATTCTGGATCATGTAACCATTGACATAAAGAACAGAAAATTCCGTACTTTTAAAAAATGGTCTCAATAGCGGGGTGGTCTTAATTCCGGGGTGGTCTTAAGTAGGGATTCTACTGTACACAATAAAACAGTGTTTAAAACTATATTCAATTATTTGGTCAGAAAAGAATTGGTGGACCCGATGAAGACATTAAATGTGCCCCACAGTTCGCGGATTGTTTACCGTCGATCGTTTTGTAGCCTTTTTGCAATTGACGTCCTGTCAATTTTCTTTCTGCCTCGCCCTTCTCGTATTCGCCGTTTTTGAATTCTTGCGCCAGCTGAAAACGAGTGTCCTGAGTGTCTCGTTTCCAATGAACATTTAACGTTTGAACCTCGTGTTGTTCAAATAGAAATCATTGTTGAATCCAATCTTATCAACTTAGCTTTGTTTCCATTTTCAAAGTCCAAAAATGTCGATATCAAAATGAAATACATATCGTACCCCCTAAAGCCTTGTTTTGAATTGTATTGTTTTGTATTGATTTTAATACATGTGTTATACTGCTTTATTACATGCTTTTCGGTGGTTTATAGAAATATATCAGTGATATAAAAACTGGTAATTTCACTGCTTGAAACAGTGAAATTACCACTTTGATAATTTCACTGTTTTGAATTTAAGCCCCTTACGTTGTTTCAGTGAAATACCAGCGTGCACAGAACTAGGTACCATTTTAATGACGTGACGTCGTAAATGACGTCACGTTGTATTATTATTTGGCGCGCTTTTCATTCAGTATTAGGTTAAATGTCTTTTTAAAACGTTTCTTTGCATATAATAAAAAGAAAATTTGTTTAGTTTAGTGTAAGATCGAAATATATTTCACCTTGTGAACACCAAAGGTTCATATTTCACTCGTGGCTGCGCCACTCGTGAAATATACCTTTTGGTGCCCACTCGGTGAAATATATTCCGATCTTACACTGAACTAAACAAATATCCTCTATATTTTAAGTAGTTTTTTAACTGTTTGACAATGATTTTTATGCATGTAGGAAATACGCCAACATATTTCTATCATACAGGCATTTCGGAAAGTATTTTTTTTAAATATTGCAACTAAAGATTTGTATACTGCTGTCGGAAGAGATAGCTTTATACACTTTAATAGTTACCACATATTCTTTAAAATTAAGTTCAATGAATTTTCTTCTTAATCCCGAATGTGTCGATACTTTTTTTTAGAGGGCTGAGAAACATTTTCCCGTTATTAACTAATGAAATGACCTTTGTGACTAAATTAAAACTATCTTAGGATATCTTACACTGGCTAAGAAGTACAAAACAACAACATAATTTGCCTTGACGTAGATGTAAACAAACATGGAAATGGGATGCAATATGAGTTAAGTTACTATTTTCCATGATAACTTATTGGTCATAGCAAATAATTGTGTACAGATGAATACATTATCTGCATCAAGAATTGTGAATGCACATACCAAAGCGATGAATACACACTAGGAAATAGTATCTTGTAAGTATAAAAAGTTGTTTTTACGGTTTTCCGTTAGGGCCAGCATATTTACCCAGAGAACGAAAAGCGCGAAGCTCGGGACTACGATGTTGACAGTACGACATTATGCTTTTGACAACACAACAGAATGATGGCTAATATCATGACAGAACCCTGGTTAAGTCCATATTGCGAAGGCAAAGCGTGACGATACGATGGAAAAAAATGATAATACTCTGATAAACTGCGAAATTGTGATCGCCACACTGGTGTGGTAGTCCATTTAAGATATTGCACATGTTTATCCAAAATAACTAAAGTGAAACATATTTAATAGAAATTATTTTCATGCTTAAATATAAATATGACCAGAAAGAAATAAATAAACAAATTATCATGTAATAACATTGATTTCTGTTGATAAAGTGCATGCCCGATAAATTTAGCTTTACCAGTCACCCTCAGCTTTACCAGTCACCCTCAGCTTTACCAGACACCCTCAGCTTTACCAGTCACCCTCAGCTTTACCAGTCACCCTCAGCTTTACCAGACACCCTCAGCTTTACCAGACACCCTCAGCTTTACCAGACACCCTCAGCTTTACCAGACACCCTCAGCTTTACCAGTCACCCTCAGCTTTACCAGTCACCCTCAGCTTTACCAGTCACCCTCAGCTTTACCAGACACCCTCAGCTTTACCAGTCACCCTCAGCTTTACCAGTCACCCTCAGCTTTACCAGTCACCCTCAGCTTTACCAGTCACCCTCAGCTTTACCAGACACCTGATCAATATATGAAGAGAATGGAATATTTTTACCTCTTACTAATGTTAGTTTGAAAGTATTAACACAGATGTAAATAATATGTTATCTATGTCTCTGGTATTAAACATCGAATAGATTTTTTTAATCTTACATTTGACTAAAACATTTGGGACTGTATTTCTTATAAATATGACCCTTGGCATATTACTGCGCGCGGCATGAACTCAGGTTTTTGTTTCATTTGAAATTTTAATAAAGAAACGCATATTAATATTGCAAATATGATAAACAAGTGCCTGATAATATAAAATTTCTAAGGCTTAGCACAAAGCCTCGCCCTTCTTTTTTTCTTGGCCTTGCCTGATAAAGCATGAAAATCAGACGCAAGCATGGTATGCCCAAAATACGTTGATGAATACCTCGGGTGTGGGTTTTGTAATAATTTCTTAAATGAAATAGGCATACATGGATGGTACGGGATATTGTCAATATTGAGCTAGCAACTGCTGTTTTTTTTCTCTCTGGACATAATTATTGGACTATTACTTCATTTCAATTAAAATGGTTAACGTTTTCCTCTATGTTTATATAATATTTTGTGCATGCTTCTAAGGAAGGTAACAGTACGATGGTGAAACGCTATATAGTACGATGACGACATTACGATAAATCTATAGTCGCCACTATACTGTCATGCTTCGGGGTCCGTACTCTCAGTGCCTGAAAGGGCGGATTGACCCTCATTAAGCATATAATACATACTGTCGCACTGTCGTGTTGTCAAGATCGTACTGTCGCGTTTCATCGTCATACTGTCACCATCGAAGGGTTTGTTACGTTCGGCTTTCATGGATTTTAAGTTTTAACGACACTGAGGTCATGTGAAAACATTCCTGCTTTAGTGTAAAGAAAGACCCCAGATACCCTTTGTGAAACATTTCAGACACGAGCGGGCACCTGACTAGTACCACCGACCTTTCGTAAATTAGCTTGATAGATTTCTCACATACAAAGAAAAAAAAAAAAAAAAATAGAGAAAAACAGAATCCCTAAAGAAAGTCCAAAACGCAAAAATTGAAAATGTTGCAGGCTCGGTTTGATTGAGCCTGTCCATGGACGGTACTGGAAAGTGCATGTCGTGCTGAACGATCTTCAAGGATGAAAAAATAACATCATTAATCAAATGTACGGGGAGACTTTGTACAGCCGCAACACGGCACAAATAACACGGATGTCACAATTAAATAGAGAAAAACAGAATCCCAATGATTGGATTTCAACTACAGCAGTAAATGAAAGATGATTTGTAGTCGACGGCCTTATCCCGACTCTGCCATTATTATGTACCTCCATCAGACTCACTAGAGAAGATATTGTAATTGTCTGACCTTAATTTATACTCTATAACTTTCAATATTATTTTCTTTTTCAGAAACATGAAAACTGCAATACAGGATGTCTGAAATAAAAAAAAACGACTTTTAATTTGATAATGACAAAATAATCGTAACTTCAACAAAGAAGCATTCAAAAGACGCCATGATCATGATTTGATTTGAATGCATTTTGGTTCGAGATGAAAAGGGTCTTTAAACATTGCCTTTTTTCAAAATCTATGTTTTGGGTTTTCGTATCCCCGATTGCAACCGAAACCATTTGAACAACTTAATTGGTAGAAAGTCATGTAAATTTCATCATATTTAGTCAAGTAGTTACTGAGCGGATGAGATTGCACACACATATGTACGACAGACGGACGAATAACCATCGGGCCAATAAGCTCACAGAGATTTAAAAGTCTATGTAACATTCATACATTTTACCTAGTATAATTATATAAAAATATCGAAGTCTAAACTGTAACCGAAATATGGGTATAAACTGTAACAAAATTGGATACAAATCGCTAGGTCTATGCTGTAACCCTGCACAAATCAACTCGCTCTATACTGTAACATTGTTTATTTTTTCAAACGCATTTAACGAACAGGAAAATAGGTTCAACTGGTCATTTACTTTTATAAACGTTTCCTAACATGAACACGGGGGGGGGGGGGGAATCACGTGACTTTGTATAGTAATACCCACGAGAAAATGGCTACTGCTGAGCCCCGGTAAGTACCTTATTATGTTAAATTAAGGTGACAAACGTTTCTTAAATCAAAACAAAACCTAGCGTATCATATGCGCGGTAATTTTCTTCAAATGACAATACAAAGTGCATTATCCTACGTTTTGTGGTTTTTGAGAACATTGTTTGAATTGTGTGAAAATTGCACATTCAGCGATAGTAATTCGCACGAAGCGATATAACTTGGTACCAAAATCAATGAAAATAAGCCTTCTTTTTGCACTTAAGACACCAAATCAATCATTTTATTGACATCTGTTCTTGTAGAATTCCATATAAAATTTTGTTCGAAGGTCTGTAGCCTACAAATGTTCTTTGCAAGTGTTTAGTAAGTAAAACGAACAATTTCTGGATAGTAAGTTGCACGAAAACAAAATAGTAAGTTTCACGCACAGTTTCCAAAAGTTTACTAAAATGTGACGAAACTATCTTATAATTCTTTTGGTTACCAATTTGCAAGTATATTCCGTCTACGGTGACAGAGAAATTGGTATACCTTTAGTGAATAAGCATTTTGTATTGAAGTCAAAATACTACTTTGTTTACATTTTGCTACCTTTACGGCACATCACTTAATGCTCAGCGCTACCTTTTTCAGTTGTAATAAAATACTATCATGCGTTTCATCCATTATTTGAACATAATCAAACACATGTTTGGCATTTCTTAAGAATTAAAACAATATGGATTTCTGAGGGACAATGTGACTTTAATAATTACTTGAATCATTTATCATTGTTTTTTTTTGTTGCTGTTGCTTTTTTTGTAAGAAGTTATTTTGTTCTTGTGAATTCTTAAATATATTTTCATAAATAAAGTAACATAGTGACTAAATGTAACAAATACCGCCATATAAAACCAAAATAAAAATCACCATACCAAATAACAAGCAATTTTATTTTCATCTTTTTTATAATTACAGTAAAATTAGGGCCAAGACACACCTGACACTGCAGAGGTCAAAGAACTACTATCGCAACAGAAAAATAACACTGAGCCGTGTAATATTAGTTCCCATCAAAAGTTCATTACATATATTATAAAAACAACCAATTAAGCATTCGTCCTATAGACAAAATGTGAAATATTTGATCTTGAATAATTAAAATAAGCATTTTCTATCTCTTTACATATGAACTTTAACTTTCTTTTGATGTATATGTATGCCAAGGGAAACTGTGCGTGAAACTTACTATTTTGTTTTCGTGCAACTTACTATCCAGAAATTGTACGTTTTACTTACTATTCACTTGCAAAGAACATTTAAAGGCTACATACCTTCAAAAATATATTTTATATGGACTTCTACAAGAAGAGATGTCAATAAAATGATTGATTTTGTGTCTTAAGTGCAGAAAGTAAGCTTATTTTCATTGATTTTGGTACCAAATTATATCGCTTCGTGCGAATTACTATCGCTGAATGTGCAATTTTCACACAATTCAAACAATGTTCTCAAAAAACACAAAACGTAGGATAATGCACTTTGTATTGTCATTTGAAGAAAATTACCGCGCATATGATACGCTAGGTTTTGTTTTGATTTAAGAAACGTTTGTCACCTTAATTTAACATAATAAGGTACTTACCGGGGCTCAGCAGTAGCCATTTTCTCGTGGGTATTACTATACAAAGTCACGTGATCCCCCCCCCGTGATGAAGGACTAACGTTTTTGCAGATTTACTTTTTCTAGGCATGCATAAATAATGTCGAAATTGGAGTAAAATGCGTTGGTCTCTCGATTCAAATTTTCAAACTGTCAAATCTGCATATTTATGAGACAATATAGCGATAAATCTGCGGCGCAGAGTCTGAAGAAATACATGACTAGATACCGGATTCTGTTCCTTACAAGCAAAGCACAAAAATATCTTTTAGAAACTAAACTACTTGTAGTATGGACCGGAATAAAAATCACCTACCTGTCCTCCCAACAAATAATCCTCCATCTTTAAAATTCTATACTGTAACTGGAAAACGCGATACTGTAACACGTTAATTCCCTACGGTGATTGACACAAGGGCATTATTTACATGTTTCGAATAAATTAGAAGAAAAACCGACCAGATCAGTCACATGTCAAATTTCAAAATATCTACATGATCAGTTTATATCTTCAATAACTTCGTCAAAACAGAATCTAGAATGCTGAAACCTTTAACCGAGTGTGGCATATATATTGCATTATGGAATAGACATACTAATGAACTTCAAAATAACAAAGAAACCCACTTGCCTGACAAAAATTCGTCCACTCGTTTCAAAAAATCACGCCGTGATCGCCATTTTGTCAAGTTTGCAACTAATTCGCTCGCTTGAACCACGTGTGCAACCACTTCACGTCCTGCCCCTTGGTTATGTGCCTAGACAGTGCACGAGTAACGCATGCAATGCTTTTACGAGTGATATGCCGACAGTGCACGAATAAAGCATGAATTTTGTGCCTACAGTGTAGAGTTACCCAAACAGTGCTTGTATGGGTAATTCCCTGCGGTCTGGAGACCGCAGGGTATTGGTATGCGTTTAACTTTTGAGACATGGAGGAGCACGTGACCTGTTTTCGGTACATGGAGGAGCACGATTGTGATTCTGTAAACCGTGCACGATTGGTTAATTGACCTTGTCGAAAACCTAGCTAAATACCGTTTGCCGGTTACGGATTTACCTGTAGGGAATTAGTCCGAATTACACCTAATTAAGAACAAAAAACTATTACGTGATATTTCTAATTTTCTATAATTATTTTACCGTTTAATGTGGAAAAACTTAAATGATGTGTTTGAAAATTATCAATGTTTCTCAAATTTTACAAACAATAAATTGTTTTTACTGAAAATCTACAAAATTAGAATATTCGTAGTGGCATCTGCCATAATAAATAGAGGTATTTTCTGCGTAAACTTGTGTGTTTACTTTATTTATTTTTTGCTCGGAATTATTCATATAATGGTAGTCCTATTTAATCCTTTTCTTAAAAAGAAATAATTGTTTTATGTTCGACCTTCTCCGGTCTTCAATGGTCACCAGTTTCCAAAGACCTTCTTCTATATTGATCGTTTATTCAATTGTCAACAAAATTCCTGATACAAACGTTGATTTATCCCCCCCCCCAAATAATGTTGAAAATAGTTAAATGAAATATCTTTATATCATTAAAATGTTCACCGCAGGAAACCATTTTACTTGCACTCATACATTGCACGAGTTACGCATACAGTGTGTGTATGCGTTATGTGCCTAAGTGCACGAGATGCGCCTACAAGTTACGCCCAGTACCTGTACATTTCATTAATTACAACGAACTTCAAGAAAAGCATTGATGCAAAGCATCAAAGGGCGTCCAAGCAAGAAATGCAGCAAGTGAAGATGAACTAGTAGACATATGATGACAAGATATTCTTATAAACTTTTCAATGGTTTTTACCAGAATTGTATATCACTTATGAATGAGCGGACGAAAGACATTGTTCATTATGAACTTTGATTGGCATGCTAGAGATTAGAATATTACTTGTTATTTCTTTATGACCGTGGTTATTAATAGCAACGGATTTTGTGTGTTTGCGTTTGTTTACCCTCGCCACTGGAAAGAGACCATATGGGCGAGCAACGGATATACATGTAAACAATCATTTATAAACGCATGATCAATACCACACTTGTGTAATTGTCCCTTATTATGTTATCGCTATTAGCGAAGACCCCCTCTTAAGGTATCTATTCACACTTAGTAAAAATATGACACTGGTTATATTACCATGTTGATCATGTTGAGCATAATTGTTTATTATACAATAAATGTAATATATATTAATTTTGATAAAAAATTACAGATATTATGAATATTGTTTTCTTTTCTTTTTTGTGTTTTATTAGCTTTTTTATGTTAACTTACTTTTTTTAATTTAAATTGTAAAATAAATATTAAGAATTCAATTGTCATATTGACCGACGATTATAAGTCAAAAATTAACTGGAAAAATTCAGTAAATAATGGTTAATCTTTCAATATATAATATTGTTTATTCTTATATTCTTAAACCATGTACATTTGTATTTTTCTTTATCATCTTTTAAATTATCAATCAATTGAATAATTCATAAAATCTAATTTGTAACTTTGAATAATTCCTCGGCATCTTTACTAACCACGAATAACAAATTAAATAAAATGTGTCAAAGTTGATAGTGTCGTATTATTACGTACCATAAAAATGTACCTTTTTCTCAATTATTGTACATATTTATTGTTTTTATCTCATATAGATAAAATGAAACATGCTATTGAAAAATCTTTAATTCATTATGTTATTCGGGATTGTTGATTCAAGTCCCCCAAATGGCTTGGATAATGTAATGAAAAGTTTCTGGCATTATTATTGTCTGCATGTTTCTACATTTTTACATTAATCTTTTTAGCAATTTTACAATCAATTGTTAAAGAAAACTTTTTAAATGTACTTCTCCGTAATGTAGCAGGCAGCTCACGCATACTAAACAGTGGCTCTTTTAAAATTTGGTGATCTGTTAAAAAAGAGAGCTCTCGAGTCCTCGACACTTCCGTTGTAGAGCCATCGAAAAGAAACAGGTAAACATAGTTTGTAAAAATATCCTTTTTTTAAAATATACTTGTTTAAAAAGAAGAAGAATGCCATGCCACGTAGAATATATACATCATCATTCTGGATGCAAATTAGATACAAAATACCCCAAAATGACCTTGCTATAACTTTAACCAAATATTAACTTGTGTATTTTCTGTTACGTCGAGACATATTTGTAGTAAAGTTCATGCCGGCCAATTTTCGTGCATGAAACATTCTCCTAACCTACCCTTTAGCTCAAGGCAAAAACGGTGGCGGCATGGCCGAGTGGTTAACGCGTCGGACTAGTAATCTAATGGTCGCTAGCCGCATGGGTTCAAACCCTGACAGGGGCAAGTCGTTGTTTCTATGAGCAAGAAACTTTACCCTCATTGCTCAGTACTGGTTGGTTCCAGGAACGGATTCGAAAGTGTGTTTATAAGCTTATAGCTTCCTACACAATTGAACTAAAATAAATTCTATATAAACCAAGGCAAAAACGATTTTAATTAAAGAGCTTGGTTAAAAATTAAATGTTGTTTACATTTATTCAAATGTGCTGAGACTCGGTGCTGGCGCCATTTTTCAATGTGAAAGAGCTCTCAATGTGATGATACTATTTTGATGCACGGATGCTAATGAGACCATTATAAATTATATTCATCATGGAGAAAAAGGTTTTGCTGCCAAAATAAATGGCCATATTTTTCGGACGAGCTTCACTGACTGATAAGGTTATGTACCTGACACGTGTTTTCCGTAGGCATTGCCGAAATGCACGGTCATTCTATCCAGTTTTTCACAGTCGAATTGGGATGAAATTTTAGCCAAAAAAGAGGAAACATAAAATTATAGCACATAGTAAGATTCAGCAAATAGATCTAATATAAAAAATTGAATGTTCTTTTTTAATGTTTCCCTTTTTTCAATGCTTTCTTGAGTGTAGAAAGTTAAATTTGCAACAAAAAAAGCGTCTTTGATCAAGATTATTTGATTTGCTTTTTGAAACTTGGTCCTTGGGTGTGCATTCTTTTATTGGTTTTCACCGCGTGTGACGAAGATTCATTCTTGATTTAATGTTCATTGTTTTGACAATAACTTTTAAATAATGTTGTATTTGGCGAAATGTACTTCGTGCTAAACGCCACACTTAGAATCTTCGTGAATGTAAAGTCTGTATCAACTCGTGCAATTATGCCTATATTAGTATATATGAATATTAATCGCCACAATATCGACACAATTTATATGTTTGTATTGGCTCCATCACATTTGCGAAAGCTCTTTCACATTTCCGATGGCGCCAGCACTGTGTCGATGGCTGGATCACATTTAAATAAAATGAATATTTCATTTTCAACCAATCTCTTTGAAATATTTTTAGTGTTAAGCCTTTTTCAGCTGGCTCCATGTAAAACGGAAGTGTCAAGAGCTCTCATTTAAACAGATCACCAAAATGTGAAGGAGCCACTGTTTAGTAGTCGTGCAGCTGCTTGTCCTGTTTTACTACGCCCCCCCCCCCCCCAAAAAAAAAAAAAAAAAAAAAAACAGGTAGATAAAATGACACTGGTTTTGTGTTCGTGTAAGCTAGACGAGTAAACTCGACCTGATTAACGTAGTTCTTCCCCTTTAGAACTGATATAAAATTAATGGCGACATCAGATCAAGTTTTGGTACGTGATGAGCATTTTTACTGCAGTATTTGTTTGGAGATATATGACACACCTAGAACATTACCATGTTTACATTCATTCTGTCAGGAATGTTTAAAAGGTTATATTCTAAAGATTACACAGGATTCACAAACTTTGTTATGTCCAGTTTGTAGAGCGGACACGAAAACAGATAAAGTCAGGTTTAAACAGGTTGAAAAGTGGGTGGAGAATTTCCAATTAACTTTACTCTACTTTCGATTTTGAAAGAAAGAAAATTGACAATGAATGAAAAGGGAAACGATTGTGGGGCGTGTTTAAGGGAGGATATCAAGGTTGAAGCTATTGTTTATTGTTATGATTGTTCTGAAAAACTGTGTGAAGATTGTAAAAGACACCATAGGAAGAGTAAATTATCATCACACCATAAATTGATAGACATAAGTGAGGGATCGGCGGAAAAGTTAGATCTTGCAGAATTCGAATATTTAGCAAACCTGTCAAAATGTCCATTGCATGATACTGAAGAAGTGAAATATCTTTGTAAGGACCATGACCAACTGTGTTGCAATGAATGTGCGATCGTTACTCATAGAAAATGTGAAGATATGGTATCTTTAAGTGAAGAAATAAAATCAAACAAGGAAGCCAGCAAAGAATCCCGTATTGAAAAAAGACTTGATACCATTGACGGTGACGTTGAAAAGCTCATTTCGCATGAAGCTACGTATTCAGCAAAGATTGGTGGGAAAGAAGATGAAGTGAAAACATGTTTAAAAGATCTTAAGGTAAAACTTGATGCCGCCTTTTGTAAACTTGAAAAGAGGATCATGTTGGAAATGTCAGAAAGGAAACAGGTATTATTAAAAGCTAGTTCATTACAGAGAGATACAGCAGAGCAACTTAGAGAGAATATTAAACAATGTGGAGAAAAAATGAAAATAGCCCAAGCAAATGGAACAGCAATACATGTATTTCTTCTTGAAAGAGAAATGGGTAAACATGTTACAGAGTTTGAGAAAACATTCACAACTCTTCGACAACAATCAAGCAAGTCATTGGTCACGCTGTCAGAAGCACATTCACTTCAAGATCTTATAAGAAATGTTGAAAATCTTTACCAAATCAAAGAAATGAAAGAAGAGCCAGTTTTGCCTGCAATTACACAAACTAAAGATTTCAAGAATAGGAAACTTACTTATGAACATGAGGTCAGTTTGAATGAGAGCCAGCCAAGATATTGTGTTTGGATTGGAAATTACATTGTAGTATCATTTCAATTTTCTTCTAAGTTAGTAGCTTACAAAGCAGATAACGGTTTGCCTTTATCATTAATATCAACATATCAATGTGCGACGCCTACATCAGTAACAGCTACTGAGAATGACGTGTTTGCTGTTGCCTTGCCATCATCTAACAAAATAAATATTATGAAAATTGAACAAAATAAAATGACTGTTTTAAGAAGTTTAACCTGTCAATGGCCCAATCTTTTAACTTATGATAAAAAGAGCAAAAATCTTTTGATAATGAATCAGTCAGAATCGGTTATAAAAAAGATAAAGCTTGATGGTAAAGATGCTGGATTTGTCGATTTAAGCGGTATTGATAGAAATACATTGCAAAATACATACAACTTATTTGTTGATTCTCAGTATGGTCATGTCCTTATTTCTTCACACAACTCAAACAAGTTGCTTTGCTTAGACATGTCTGGAAATATTATATTCCAGCATGGAATTAAATTTCCGTGGTCAGTTATTACAGACTCACAAGGAAATATTTATGTTGTAAATTATGAAACACATTGTATTCAACAACTTTCTTCAAATGGACAATTGATTAAAGGAAACATATTGGGGGGATATAAAATGAATAATTCATTGGCTGTGTGTTTCAACCAAGATATGGACAAAATGGCTGTTACATATGACGGAAGTGGAGGAATGTTGAGATTATTCAAATTTGAATAAGAGTTATAAAACTATTACAAGATTATTTAAACATAAGATTATATGGAACTACAAAGAAGTGGAGAAATATGGTTTGTTAGTTATAGTGTTCGGCTTCAAGGTTACTTTTTACTGTGATGTGTATTTGATATATCAAAAATAATTCTGTGCGCATTAAGTATTACATTTGACTTCTATTGTTTAGACTTAATCATGAAAATGTAAATAACATATAAGCAATACATATACATGTGAATATGTTTCTTTAAATAAATGAAGCTAAAATTTACACAAAATTCATGAAAACTTTAAATTTCTTAATACATGATTGTAAATATCAGTAAGATACATGTTAGAGACAATTATTGTCCTGTTTGTTAATTAAAGATACATGTATGTTTCACAATAGTTTATATTCATTTATGATCATTACAAATAAAGAAATAAAAATTTATTTGTATGTAAATATTATTCATCAACGTCTCAAGGGTGTATTTTACATCTCAAGGGTAAAGAAATATCATATATATGTAATAGTACTGTGGTAAGTTTTGTACCTCTAATTGATTCAGGGAAAGCCTGGCCGGAAATATATTTTGTCTGCAACATTCTACAGGTATGAATTACATTGATCTTTAAAGGAATATTTCTAAGGAATATTTCGAGTTCTCAAAGTTGAACAAGATTGCATTTGTGAAAAATGCTATGCCATTGCATTAATACAACCCTAACTAGTAGTATAAGAACAGAAGATTTATTTTTTGTTTCTATACAATTGAACTTTGCCATAATGCAGTTAAGTCTAGTTGAATTTGGTGGTCAAGGTCATATTTCACGTGGCCTAAATTTCATGATTGTACATCAAAGGACAAGAAACTAAGTCACTTTGTCAAAATCTAGGTTAGCTGATATCAATTTTCATCTTAATCTGTGAACATATGGTTCAAATTTCATAGCTGTACATCAAAGGACAAGAAAGTAGGTGAAATGTCAAAATCTAGGTCAGCTAATATTAAAATTCAATTTAACATCTCAAACTGTGCACATGGTCCAAATTTCATGGCTGTACATCAAAGGACAAGAAAGAAAGTCACTGTCCCCTTGGGCAGGGAAAACTTTTGATCCAAGGGTTTAATTAAAACAATCTTGATACAGGTTGACCAGACAATGTCTCATGTAAAATATCTAAGCTGTAGCTTTCTCCTATTCAGAAAACATTTGTTTTAGTTTCTGTACATAATGAAAGTCTATGACCCCCGGGTACTACCCATCCCCCCCCTCTGGTAGCAAGGCCAACACTAGTGGCTACTACTTCAATATAAATATCCTGGAAATCATAAACCAACTATCAAAGCTCTAAGCCTTATACCTTCAGGCAAGAAGATTTTTAAGTTTATACTATATGTACAGACTTCCAGGATGGGGCCAATTTTGACCCAGGGCTATAATTTGAACTATCTTGGTAGAGGTCTATCAGACAATGTCTTATGCAAAATATCTTTAGGGTCTGAACCTTGCATTTTCTGACATCTGACAAATGACTGCACTTCCGGGTCATAAAAAGTAAATCAATGAAAATGAATTTTAGTTATATCTTGTAGGTAATGCCAATAATACCCATACGAAAAAAACTGTACAAACTGTATAAACTGTAAGACGACTGAAAAACACCTGTTTTTTTCCAAAAATACAGGTCTTAGGGACCTGTGTTTGCTGAATCTGACAATTTGACTAGGAATTCCAGGTGTATTTTAACAATTTTACAAGTGTATTTTTGAGACAAGACCCAAGTTTTAGATGTACACATGTAATTCTGATACTTAGAAAATATTGAGCTGATAATTTGTGCTGAAAATAATCTAAGTCCAAAACTACAACTGTATTTTCAATGATACAGATGTACAATACACCCTTAGAAAATCTTTTAGAGAAATTGTTCTTATTTAAATACTTTAATATCTTTGATGCAATTGTACAGATTGCATGCACATTATTTACCATTTATAATGTAATCAACTTTGAACTAAGAATGCTTTCTAAATTGAATATAAATGTACATTGTATATGATTATTTAGTTTTAAAATATATGAGATAGTTCACATAGGCCTGTACTTGTTGTTCTTTTAAGTATAAAAAGAACAACAACAAAAAAAAACAACAACAAACTGGTACATGTTCATTTTCAAGATTCCAAATTTCCAAACATTATGAGTTGTTCTTCACTCTGTGAAGTTAATTGTGTATGAAATAAACTCATACATTAAGCTCTCTCAATCTAGTTTGTAATATAAATGACCTGTTGATAATTTCTTATAAGTTGGATAAATAAATAAACACTGTCTCTACTACTCTACAATGATTTTACACAACTGACCGATTTTACACCATGCACTGACCAGTCTGATAATGGTAACCACCTGTTTTCCCACCATAAATTCTGCTATAGTCCAGACTCTTCCATTTGATAATTTTGGGGGGAAACAACTTTATAGATTTTAAATGAAGTCTGTTTAGAAGGACATTGCAAAGTTATCTTTAAAAACTTATTATGAATTTGAAATTCTACATTATACATTTATTTTCTCATATGTCTATATGATTGTGAAAGTAAAATGATGGGTGCTTTGATTTGTGGAATATCCCTGTTAAACATTATGCATGATGAATCAGTCAGTTGTAAAATTTGAAATCTGAGGCATTTGTGGAAATAGTGCTTATGTATCACAAAGGATCTTATTGATAATTAAGAAATTGTGGAGATATAAGCAATTTTCGAGGTAAAATATTTTGTTTAAAATGTTTGGGTGTAAATTCTTTAACTTTTCAAAGAAAAAAATCAAGACTACAGTCTTGTTAATGAAAATGACAATATTCTGGATTATGGGATATGCTCAAGGTTGTGAATGAAATTTGAACCTTGGACAAAAAGATGAAAACCAGAAAAAAATCATAAAAAAATCAGGTAATAACTTTTGGATACATTTATGCAAAAAACAAGTATTTCAGGTCTGCTAGCAAATATTTTTATCAACTTTATTCTGAAAAAAAAATTTTTACATTCTATTTACCCAGTTGGAAAATAATTTTTAAATGTAAAATTTGGCACCAATAGCATTTAATTATAGATACTACAATATTGACTGTTAACTGCTTTATATTTTTGAATACAGCCTTGAAGAGATGATATTAAATACATTTATACTTAACTTCTATTAATTAATAGGTCATAATTTATTTCCATATCTTTTATAATGTACTATGAATTTTGTTCTTAAAGGTCACAGTACACACCCCGAAGAAGTTCCCACATGAAACAAAGCTAATGAGTAAAACAGACAGGGTAAAACAAAATTATAGTTGAAACATGACAGAAATTCATGGTTAAACAAAATAAGTCTCTTTGTAAGTTGCACTTTAATTATTACAGTTAAGTTACCTTTACCACTTATAGAAACAGCTCAGTAAATACTTTTTATTAAGCAATGCATTAAGTAGGAAAATTAATACATGTATTCATTAATTGTCAAAATATATATAGGTTGAAGTTAATTGGTACGTATTTAAGAAAATGAATTGGTCAGGCACTGAATATGTGCAATGATGACATACTATAGTACAAAATGCAAGCATTGAAAGTATATGTATGATCATCATTTAGTTTTCATTTAATGTTAAACTATTGATGTTTTATTTGATTCAGGTGAAGTGGCTTTAAACAGGATCTTAAATCACAATGGTAGGGACCAGTTAAGAAGAGGAAACACTTGCAAAGGCTTCATTCCAAGTACCTATATTATGTAGACATTAGTTTGGCAAATACTGGCTGTGCCTCAGTGAAAATTACAAAAAGTTGTAATGATAAATTTTGACAAGAAAAAAAAACTTTTTTAGCATTTGTGAATTTTTCTTCAAATGAAAGGATGCCTGCAGTGTTATTCATGACTTGGATTTTATTGATGCAGTATCAATAGTGTAAGACTGTAACAGAATGTAATAAAGTATAGAATCTATTCAAAACAAAATGAAAATTGGTTATATTTATCCCCATATTTAGTGATAGTGATTCTAGTTCAGTGATATTCTAGTTCAGTGATATTTCCGCTCACCTTAGCACAGAGTGCCATTGTGAACTATTGTGATTGTATAATGTCTGTTATTTGTACCTAAATCTTGTAAAAAGATATTTTCTCCTCAACCATTTCTTATTTTTAAAGATTGTGTAGCAACAAATGCACAAAATTTCTGACCAAAGTGTATACATTTATCCAAATGAAAAAGATATTTGCACCAAACATGCCAAATATGTCTGCATTTATGTGTGGTTTTCATCCCTTAAACAATAAGGACACCTGTATTTTTGACCTGTAAAATTTTACACCTGTATTTTTGAGCTGAAAAAATTATACACCTGTATTTTTAGACCTGTAAAATTTTACACCTGTATTTTAAACAGCTGTAAAACAGTACAACTGTATTTTGGACCCATAGAAAAATACGGTTAATTTATATATTTCGTTCATAGTACAGGTGTAAAACAGGTGTATTTTTGAGAAAAACAGGTGTAATTTGCTATATGTTTATCAAAACTGAAGGAAAATACAGCTGTAATTTTTAACAGAAAAACAGGTGTATTTTAGGCAAAAATACAGGAGTAAAATTTCGTACAGGTACCAACAATAATTTATTTTAATTTGTTATATAAAACGGTTCGCTGTTATTTGCAATAAATCATTTTTATATTCAATTATTTGTTTCATAGGATGCCATAAAGTAAGATATAGAAGTGTTTTTGTATCTAAATATTGGGTGTAATAAAACATTAGATAACAAGCCATTTAACCTTTACCCATGAACCAGCATTGTGTCGATAATTAAATTGTAGCGATTGCATGGCACACACATTTCAATCTGATTAAAATCGAAATTCTTAGAGGAATTGCTTGGTCTATCACAGGAAAATCCTCCCGGGAAACGCAAGTATAGTGTCGTCCTAATTAATATAACATTCACTGTTGTCTTGGTTTTGACTGTTTGATTCATGTATTATTGGCATTAAATACAAGATATAACTAGATATCACTAAAATTCATTTTCACTGATTTACTTTTTATGACCCGAAAGTGCAGTCATTTGTCAGATGTCAGAAAATGCAAGGTGAATGTTATATTAACAAGCAAATTCGTTGAATTTATATCCCCCGCCGAGTACTGGTTATTATTAACACAACAACTGAAGACATAAGGCTTTATTTATATAATAATCATGGCATAAACAGTAATATTCTTTGAACCTGATAAATATTCAGGGAAATAACAGAGCCATAACTTTGTGTTAAATAGTAATATCTGGAAATGCCAATGAGATGTATGCATACTACATAACTAATCAAGGGCCATAAATCTGAGTTATAAGTATCTGACCGGAACAAGGCGACTATATATGCACATCTCCTCTTAGTATCCCATAAAGTTTCATTGAATTCCAGCCAGTAGTAGCAGAGAAGTAGCACGGAAACGATTATTGCTCTGGTTGTATACTGTCTAAGTTATCAAGGGTCATAACTCTAAATTAAAATGTCTGACCCGAACAAGGCGACAATATATGCGCATGTCCTCTTCGTATTGAAGGTTCAAATAAAGTTTCATTTCATCGAATTCCAGCCAGTAGTTACAGAGAAGTAATGAGGAAACGAATATTTTTCTATATGAATACTGCATAACTAATCAAGGGCCATAACTCTGAGTTAAAGTGTCTGACCCCAACAAGGCAATGATATGCGCATCTTCTCTAGGTATTGAAGGTTCCCATAAAGTTTCATTGAATTCCAGCCAGTAGTTGCAGAGAAGTAGTGCGGTAACGATTTTTTCTCTATATGAATACTGCATAACTAATCAAGGGCCATAACTCTGAGTTAGAGTGTCTGACCGGAACAAGGCGACAATATGCGCATCTCCTCTTGGTATTGAAGGTTCCCATAAAGTTTCATTGAATTCCAGCCAGTAGTTGCAGAAAAGAAGTGCGGAAATGATTTTTTCTCTATATGCATACTGCATAACTAATCATGGGCCATAACTCTGAGTTAAAGTGTCTGACCGGAACAAGGCAACGATATGCGCATCTCCTCTTGGTATTGAAGATTCCCATAAAGTTTCGTTGAATTCCAGCCAGTAGTTGCAGAAAAGTAGCGCGGAAACGATTTTTACTCCATATGCATACTGCATAACTAATCAAGGGCCATAACTCTGGGTTAAAGTGTCTGACCAGAAAAAGCCGACGATATGCGCATCTCCTCTTGGTATTGAAGGTTCCCATAAAGTTTCGTTGAATTCCAGCCAGCAGTTGCAGAGAACTACTCCGGAAACGATTTTTACTCCATATGCATACTACATAACTAATCAAGGGCCATAACTCTGAGTTAAAGGGTCTGACCGGAACAAGCTGACGATATGCGCATCTCCTCTTGATATTGATGATTCCCATAAAGTTTTGTTGAATTCCAGCCAGTAGTTGCAGAGAACTACTCCGGAATGGCAAATGTGTCGAACGCATGTGGACATTAATTATAAGCGAATCTTCCCATGAATGTTTGAATATTATGGACTGCTGCTTATAGATGACTTTGAATTATTTTTACAAAGGGATGTAAATAGTGGTTTGACTTTAAACGATATTGTTTTGTCGTTGATGATATAACGTTAGTCATTTTAGGAGATACACCAGATGATATAAATCGAAGTGTGACGTTATTAAATGATAAAACTTTTTTTTTTGTAAAAAATGGAGCTTAGAAATAAATATCGATAAAACCAAAGTTGTTGTTTTCAGAAAACGTCGAGGTTTAAAAAACAATGAATTATTTTATTACGAAGGGAACCATTTAGATATTGTCGATAGCTTCAATTACTTAGGAACAATATTTACTTATACTGGTAGTTTTAGTTTAAATCAAGAACATTTGATTGATAAAGCTCATGAAGCTCTAAATGTACTACTGATTAATTGTAATAGATATCAGTTAAAACCTAAAGTGTTATGTCAGCTTTTTGACTCTTTTGTTGGTTCGATTTTTAATTACGTTGCTGAAATCTGTTTTTTTTTCTAAATTAAAGGAAATTGAAAGACTTCATCTTAAATTTTGTAAAAATATATTAAATGTAAAAATTAATTCATGTAATGTTGTTGTGTATGGTGAACTAGCACGTTATCCTTTATATATTTCAAGATATGTTAAGATTTTGGTTTAAAATGCTTCAGACAGATAATATCATTCTTAAAAATGTATATAACATTGCTCTTGAAGACTGTAATAATGGTAAGAAAAATTGGTTATCAAATCTTAAATTGTTATTATGTAATCATGGTTTTAGTGATATTTGGGATTTTCTGGATTCTGTAAATAGTAACATATTTTTACCAATATTTAAGCAAAGGGTAATTGATTGTTTCGCTTGTTTTTTTGGTAAAGAGAGCAACCTGTTTTGTATCTGTATAATCATGTTAAAGGTTCTTTTGTATATGAAAATTATCTTGATATAATACCAAGTACTTTAAGGAAGTATCTTACAAGAATTAGAATATCTTCGCATTCATTACATTTGCAAACTGGAAGGTTTCATAGAAATAGAATTGTTAGAAATGAAAGATATTGTTTATATTGTAATCTACATGACGTCGAACATGAATACCATTTCATTCTAATTTGTCCTTGTTATATTGATATAAGACAAAAATATATAAAAAGATACTATTATATAAGACCTAGTATGCTTAAATTCACTGATATGTTAAAATCAAACAATAGAAGTATACTTTTAAATTTATCCTTGTATGTACGAGATGCGATGTCTCATAGAAATAACTTAGATATAGTAGATACAACTTAATATATTAATAATTCATCCTCTATATATAATGATATGAAAGAGACATGTTTAGATCCGATCTTGTGATTTATGTTAGTATGTATTGTAAAATTGTTGATATATGTATGACGATGTATGATTGTACAAGTCAAAAATAAAGTATCTGTTCTGTTCTGTATTTTGTTTTGCACGATGACAAAGAAAATAAATCTATTGAACAAACCTTTATATTATTTAAAGTTTTGAGAATGTTATCTTTAATTATTGAATTTATCTGGGACAGAAAGATAAAAAAAATAACAAAAAAAAAACCCCACACACAACAAAAAACAAGAATAATACATGAAGAAATAAAACCTCTCACCATATATGAATGAGGTTTTCTTTTTATTTTATTGTACTTTTTCTGACCCTCGTGGTGAATCATTTCTTCTGTCAACGAAACTAATAATTGCTGCTATTTTTAGATAGTTTGTTTTCATTGTTTATATATAGGCCTAATTCTCGTTTAAGAAAATTAAGGTCATTCATTTTAATAGAGAATGAGGCTTTTTTCTGCACTCTGTTTCATACTTAAGCTACTTTTGTATCGTCTGCCTGATCGTTTAAATCAATCTTCTGAACATTACCAATTTAGACTCTGACATTACTTTGACCCCACTACAGTGTACAGCTCATCGCGATTTATTTCAGACCAAGGTCAGTCAGGTATGAAAAATTTAACGTTTCACAGGTAAAAAAATGTTACTTAAAATAGTTTCAATATTAACAAAATATATGAAGTAATTGATGGGAAATATAGTCTCAAAATGATCAAGACCCGTTTTATTTCAAATTTGGTACTCTAACGCCAAATCATATTGAGTGATTGTCACAAATAATTATTATGACGTTTAAAAATAGAACTTTATTGATATGTTACCGCGTGGTTGTATGTTCTCATCTTAAGTTATTTAGGCTTATCGAATGCAAGACAAAATCAATATTATCTAAAATATTTTAGAAAACAAACAAACTGTGACAGTATTTAAAAAAAACTTTTCGGTTTTGTAAAATTATGTACAGATTAAAATTATTTTACCATCGTAAGCAAGCGCCCGGCTAGCGCTAAAAATTACTCACTGGACTCACAATATTTCGATAGATTTCGATAGATTTCAACCAATAGAGTAACGAGGATGTATAGAAATGTATAGAAATGTTATCGAAAATTGACCAATAAGATGATAGGAATCTTGATAGAAATGTTATCGAAAATTGACCAATCAGATGATAGGATTCTATCGAAAATTAATAGTGATGGTCGCCATTTTTGATACTGCTGCTGAGGATGAGATGAATTCATTTTTCGTATATTTCTATTACATTTGATGATTTCTATTAAATATTTGAAGAATATATAGTTTGACATAGTGTTAAGGTAACTATTTTGTACATTTTTTGTTTGTTATATCATTACATTGCGCTATTTTCTTGTGAACGCCGATGAATTTTCATTCGGAAAAAAAAACAACGTTCGACTCGCTGCGATAGATATATATGTTTGTTCCATGAATTTTGATAAGATTATGCTGTTATTTGTTACACTTTATTTGTTAAGTCTAGTTTACCTGACCGAATGCGTTTGATATACAGGCTATCGTTGGATGCCGCCAGCTCCCGCCCCCCTCCCCTTCCAAATTCGCCTTTGTCATACACCCTTAGGCCTTACAGTGTATGTACAGAAATTCTCCACAAATGTTAACTTAAGGATGATAACATTTGCAAATTTTTAAACATCTAAGTTATTTAAATGCATCTGCCAAATTTCTTCAACATAAAACGCTTGGATCATTAGAAAATATATTGTTTCAAACTAGTACTCTTACATATGACGACCAATGTGGATACTAATGTACTTATCGGTGGTTACTGTTGTTGTTTTTTGGTTGGTTTTACAATGCACTACACAATATATTGCGACTTTCCAGCTTTTCTGGTGGAGGAAGTCATCTGGTAGGGGCGTCCGTGGCCGAGTGGTTAAGGTCGTTGACTTCAAACCACTTGCCCCTCACCTCTGTGGGTTCGTATCCCGACAGGGACTTTGGATTCTTTCATGTGAGGAAGCTATCCAGCTAGCTTACGGAACGTCGGTGGTTCTAATCAGGGACCCGTTCGTGCCTGAAATAATGCACGGAAGGGCACCTGAGGTCTTCCTCCACCAGTAAAGCTGGATGGAGCGTCGCGATATGACCTATACTGTGTCGATGCGACGTAAAACCCAAAACAAACAAACAAACAAAGTCATCTGGTACCCTTCTGTGCATTATTTCAAACATAAATTGGCGCCTGAGTAAACCCATGGATATTCTGTAAATATTAGGGGTTGGTGATGTAAACTGCTACCGGTTATTGCCATATATATTTTTGTTATAGATAATTTGCCATTTACATTATGATTTTGAAAAACCAGTATATACCGGTATGGTAGTCATTATCTGAAAACTATATTATAATTTATATAGAAAAGACAATAACAAAATACAAATTCAATACTATTTAAGTTGAAAAAAAATGTAATCAAAAAAATGGGATGGTAAAAACTGCGGAAAAAAAATAGAATAACCCGCACTTTTAAAAATTAAAATGAACCCTGCTTTTAAATTTAAAATTTGTAATGATTGAATTAGAAAAATACATGCCCCTTTGTCTGATAGAAAAATATTTAAAATTATTAAAAGGTAAAAACTCAAAGTATACCCCCAGATTACCTGAGAAGTCCTCTTGTCTTTGAGTCGGTTTCTCTTTTTGGTTGCCTATTTCGGTTAACGGTAAATAAATTAGTCTAAACAACTGATGTCATATGAAAATGTCTGCTGCTAAGTTTGAGGGTGTTGAGAACAAGAAAGGAAAATGGATTACTTGGAAGTTTTAAGGCCTGAAAAAGCAGGGAAGTGTAATAGATAAGTTAAAATAGTAATAAAAGATGCAGTTTGTAGAAATTGTAAAATTACTGTTAAAGGGATTTTTTTCCTGATTTATGAATGGGTCCGGTACTCTGAAAATTGTGAATTTGTTGTACTTAAGATTGTGAATATCTTATTAAGCAGTAAAAACATAATTTTTTTAATGTAGTATGATTTACAGTCACGAGACATGTTAAATGATGTTTACAGAAATTACCAGACGCTTGTTTCGGTATTGATTCGTCCCTAGAAGTTTCGTATTTGAACAGTACGAAAATTAAAAGGGCGATTGCACCTGTTATCATGGTCGGCTAAACACATTTTAAGATAAACAAAGCACAACAGGCAAAATTTTAGCATCATTATGCGAAGAGAGGAAATAATACGTTATCAAAGGCTTAATGAATCAGAATTGTGAACAGGTCCCTCGTACCCAGTCTGAAAATTGTTAAAGTCTGTTTGTGATTGTGAATGTGTCCGTTATTCGGTACCACTTACAGTGTTCGAAATTAGCTGTAGTCCGATAGCCCCTGACTACTAAATTTCTCCTCGGGCTACCAACTTTTCACAGTAATAAGAAGTAAACAGATTAAAGATTCCGGTGATAATTTATATATTATGTGTATTAATGACTGTTTACGGCAATATTTATCACCAAATTTCTACTGCGTTACTAGGGCAGTAGGGGCTTTTTTTTGCATATTTTGACCTCTTATTTGGTAATTTACGTTGATTATAAGTACCGATTACAATGTGTCAATTACATTCTTTGTTCATTTCACAATTTCTTACTTTTGAAAACATTTTCAAAATTTTCATGAAAATTAGGATGAATCTGGAGGCGTGCTGCTTTAAGTCTAAGGCCAGAAATGATAATATAATAAAATACAGTGGGAAAAGTTTGTGAAGTTTATTAATAGGATTTGATATTTTATTTTTTTATTCAGACAAAGATATTTCAACAGTCTACCTGCCAGAACCCAGATCTTGTCTAGAACACAGAAATTACAGAATTGAAGGCAAGCTTGCCAAGCAGGTAATCATTTCAGCTTTAATCTAAACATACTAATATTTGGTCTAATTTGAGCATTCACATTTAACTATGTCTGGGAAGGCAGATTTGATGGATTTATGATGTATGCTCCCTTGAACAGAATCAAATTTATTTTCTTAAATTATTATCTATTAAATTAATACCAATAGGATATTGAATGAGTGTAAGTTAAATACTGAATTTATTAAATTAGTTGAATAAAATATTCTTGCATATCAAACCTGCGTTTTCGCTAGGTTTATCCATGCCAAAAATTTCATCTAGTATCAGAGTGCCAGATGAGTTATGTGCCATACAACAATGTCATTTTACCGCATTATATGAATGAACTTCGTTAAAATGAGATTATTTTGGTGCATTTTTAGAAGGAAACTAAGTGCTAAGGATGACATCATTTTGCAGTTGTTATTAAAGTTGTAAATTCATATGCTATTCTAATAAAATATTTATGGATGAAATGACATTAATTTCCATTAACTAATAATAAATATCTAATTGAGGTAAACCATTTTAGATATGAAAGAATATATATAGCAGAATATGCAAGGAAAAATATCTGAAATAGGTTTGCTGTTCAAATCGAAATATCTGTCCCATTGATACCCACACGGATACCCTCGTGATGGATATTCCGATCTGAAAGTAACATATGACAGATTTTATTAATATTATGTGAGCCTGTGGTAAGCAAAGTATTAATTTATTCACTTGTTCAATAAATTCAGTATTGAACTAATACAAATTTAATATTCTTTTTATCACATACCAAAAATAATGACTGTTTAGACTGACAAAAAATAATGTGACTTATGAAATTATTTGTCTGTAGTTTGCACTTCTGGCAGCATCAATTTTATACAAAGAGGATATTGAATGTCAGAGTGTTAGTTCAATACTGAATTTATTGCGCAAGTTGAATAAAATTATATTATGTGAGCCTCTGGTGAGCATCGCATTATTTTAGTGTAATAAATTTAGAACTTGCACGAATTTAATATTTTATTTATCACATACCCATAATAAAGACCGTTTCAAGTGAAATAAGAGTCATTTCTCATTGACGCTCCTATAGTATAACGCTAACATTTAGCGCGTCTTTACACTATGTTTGTATGACGCTAATGACGTCACAACAAAATATATGCACGGCCGTGCAATACCATTTTACTGAGTCGCAAAATCGGCACAGATGTGTGATAAATCAAAGTATTCAACCGATGATTTTCTTTGAAGGAAAATATTTATTTATTAACGGCAACAGAAGTTGTCCGCCTTAACCATTTCATTGAAATAATTATTTTATGTTCACAAAATAACCTTGCTTTAGTGTGGTTTTCACGCCCATGTGTCCAAAATATGTGCATTCTTTGAAAAATAAGCATGAATCCTAGAATAGACATGGATGGATGGAATATTTTGGGGTATTTGAAACTAGATAAACATTGCATTAATGACCCTTATTGATATATATGTGAGGTAGATTATTTTTGCATTTTAATTGTAAAATTCCACAGAGTGAGGATGGAGCCAGTGTTTCGGCGAAAAAGAAATGGAGCTCTTCTCCTAGCAGACACTGATGAGGCCCGTGCTGTTCTTAGCGAACAAAGACAAAAACATTATGAGAAAGCACTGCCTGCAGCAAAAGTGAGGGAAATTGCTGTAAAAGCTGTGCTGAAGAAGAATGGCGATATTGACAATAGAAAGCATCTGTTGGGGCAGTTCACCTTACAGTTTGGCCGATTTAGGTTTGTTTTTATTAAAAGTGTATCCCACCTTCTACTGTACATGGTATAAAGAGACGTAACTTAGAATGTAATGTAATACTAGTATTTAATTCTTTCACTGCCATAGGGACGGCTTAAGCCGTCCCTGTTATTTTCGGCGTATTTGCCATATGGACGGCTTTAGCCGTTTCTATAATAATAATGATAATAATAATAAATTAATAATAATAATAATACAAATAATAATAAATTTTAAAAAATGTACCATCGACAATAATTATCATTATACTGACAGATTTGGAAACATATATAATTATTATGATACTTATAACAAATAATTATAATTATATTAATTAATTATATAATAATTTCTTAAAAAACCCTCTGGCAAATAGGTGATCAATAAAACAATAACCCTCTGGCAGCGAAAGTGTTAAAGTGGCTTCTGTTAAAATATACTGGTCGGAGACCATCAACCGGACACTTTTGGAGCATTTTTCCGTACAGATTTCTTGATTTTTAACATAGAGACCAAACAATTTGACAAGGTTCAGCTAGGTACTTCTCCTAACTAACAAACAAGTTTGTTTATTTCTGATTGTATTGACACTTATATCTGAGGCTCGACAAGGAAGGTATCAAAATTACCTAAATTGTCTACACTACAGTACCATGTGTCCCGACAGATATGAACACAATGTGATTTAATTCAGATAAAAGCTTGGGTGTTTAGATTTTTTATTTGTAACATGATATATAATATGTCAGCAACAAATGCTGAAGTTTTGGATATTCTTTTATTCACTCTGCAAATGATTATAGCTGGTATATGAGGTCAGGCATTGCTTTCTTGACCCCCCAATTTCAACGTCAACATTCTTGAAATAGACATTTAAATATTACCATTTACGGAGGTTGAAATAAATTTATTTACTTAATTTTAAAAGAAACATGCACTTATTGTTGATAAAAAAGTGAGTGACAACCACTGAACAAAGAAAATACTAAATGAAGCTTTTTTGGGGCCGTCCTGGTTTGGTGGTTGTCCAGTTTTGGTGGTCCCCAACCAGTATGCCTACAAATTTTTATACTGGACCATATAACCTGTCACGCATCTTAAACAATGTTTAAGGGGAGTGGTGCCCTAGTGGTTAAGGTGTCTGCCTCTCAACCCAGAGATTATTGGTTTGAGCGCTACAAGGGTCACGACCATGTTTCTTCATATGACACCAGTACTGGTTGGTTCCAGGAAGCAGACTCAAAAGTGATTAATATAAGTCGCAAGAACTTGTTTCGCAGTCGAGCTTGAATAAATATGTTTAAACCAACCGTGTTTACTTTAATTCTTCAGCGTGTGAAATTTGCTTAAATAATGCCCTAAATAACAATTTATCATTCAAATCTGTTTGCAATCAATGTCATTTAAATTTTTGATTAAATACTGATTTAATTTTTTGATTAAATATATAAACTAATATTTCAGGAACACAACATTTCAATGGCTTCTCTCAAATGCCCTTGGCTATGCAGCCTACTTGGTAGTCAGTCTGGAAAAGGACAAACCCAGTGAAGATGCACGATGGTTAAACAAGATGGCATTACAAAAATATTTGAAACTCTTTCCTGAGGGAGAAGAAGCTGTTGTGATGAAGAGAAAGGAAAGAATCACAACAATTCCAGCTAAAGGTCTGTTTGAATACATTATTTTTCAATTAAATACTTGCTCAAATTCAAGATGATAATCAATACATGATGTTAGATTTTGGAAACTGTCCTTATTATATTTATTACATTAAAGTTTATGCTCATTCTGATCATTCTTCATTGGCTGTACCTTTCTTGCAAGTAATGTCCTTTTTACATCATTAGACAATTTTGATTTTAGAATGTAAATTTTGCACCATTATTTTAGATGGCAAAATTCTTTACAATTTATTTACATAAAATACATTTTAAAAGATTTTATATCAGTATATGATAAGTTTTGTCTCAATTGATAGATCAGTTATATTTATTGACTTTTAAACATTATTTCAACTGTTGTTGATGAATGATATACAGATTTATTATGCAACTGCTATGGTTACTGCCCAATAACACTTGCCTGATAATTATTTTTGATATCAGGTCAGTAACCTGATATCAAAAATCTATCGCAACTACTCGGCCCTTTCCGTCAACCTTCGGATAAGGACCTCGTATACAATAGTATGAATACACAGAACGGATGAGGTATTTCGGTCTAACCTATGCTAAGAAACTAAACATGTAAACAAATAGTATTTTAATGCTTGGAGTTGTTCACAAGTTTATTTCCAATACATGTTGTAAAAGTCCACCTAAAATAAGTGAATTCATAGGTACAAATGCAAACAATACATTATTTAATATTTATTTTTATGGTTGTAGAAACTGAAAGTTAAGTACAAAAAGCCAACCTGTTGACATTTAGTGGGTTTTGTTTAAAATTGAACATCAGTGGGCATATTTAAATAACAGATTGTTGTCAGACATATTTTCAAGTATTTTATAAGAGTACCGGAACAGACATTAGATGTCAAATATATACATTATCTCTGTTTCTGTTTACATCTGGAACCACGTGGTAGAAATAATTTTAATCCGTATTGTTTCCGAGGTTAATATTATAGATAATAGCCGAGGCAGCTCCGAATGATCAAAAATAAGCCCCGCCCATTTCAACTGACTTTTTTCAATTGCTTGTATTCTCATTTTCATCAGCATGTGAATTTTACAATGTAATCTCATACCCTTACAAGTTTTGAATCAAGATGCGATATTTATTTATTTATTCATTTATTTATTTATTTATTTATTTATTATTTCAATTACGAATAAATTAGATAGCGAATAGTTTTAGCACCAACTAAATGAAGTGACGTCATAATTTATAATGCAAATGACATCATCAATGTTCACGTCATACTATACATGTAATCATAACAAACAGGCTTGACAATTTTCTTTGAGAACTTGTAAATATTTGATAAGTGAACAAATTGTTTCGTTTAAAAAATAAGTTGAATGTTTGAGTAGCTTGAGTAGATTGCCTATTTGACTTTTACTTGATTTAAAATTTTCGTGAACTTTTGAATTTGACAATATTATTCAAGACAAAAAGTGCAGTAAAGTTTATGACACTTATGTAATTCTTAGGGATTTTGGATTGAATTGTTTAAAGGTAAGAATCTTATCGTGTTAGGCCTACATTCTGTTGTATCTTTTAACCGAGTTGAAAGAAAAACTGGCTGCAATTTACAAATTCTAAGTTTCAGGGACAGAGGAATTAGTTTTCAAGAATTATTTCTTGGAAAAAAATCCCCTTTTTTACGAAATTCGCTATTTCAAAAGTAGATTTTTTTGTTATTTTGACAATTTTTATGTGTTACATGATAAATAGAAAAACATGCTACTGTCTTTTGATATCAATTTTATCAGGCTCGGCTAATCATTAATGGACAGAAACGGTTCAGCAAGCCTCGCCCTTTCTAGCTCATATTAGCCTTGCCTGATAAAATTGATATCAAAAGACAGTAGCATGTTATTCTCTATATAAGTGGCTATTGTTCACTGACATGCAGTATGTTTTTATGGAACGCCATTAAATCAGCAGTAATATCTGCGAAATTTTGATCTGAGTACATCCTGTACATTATATAACAACTTGTCAACTAAAAACTGGGTACATTGCAAACATACAATCTCTTTGATAATTATTATCTTACATGTCTTATTTTTCGTATCTTAATTTCGCTAATAATAGTGTTGAAGGGCGCTAATTATCGCATGAGAGACTAAGTAGTGAAATTTAATTCATGCAAAATTTAGTATGAATATCACCCTTTAGAGGTGATTATTATCACGTGTTCAAATTTCGCTACTATCACTTTCCTAATTGTTGCTCTAGATAAAAGCGAAACTCAAGACAAGCAAATTTAGGTCTTAATTTTGCCCTTTAGTGGTGATACTTATCAAGTATCAAGTGTTTACTAGCATAATTTTTTGGACGAAATGGGGCACAGTAGATTTGTGCTGCATGCATTAAATCTCTTGATCAACTGTACAAGTAGATCAGTTATCCTCATTTTAAGTCCTTGCTTAAGATCAAACCTCTAGCATTTACATCCATATAATATTTAACAGATGGCGTTTCCAAGCTACAACACCTGCTTATGACCCATTTTGCCTGCACACATCAGTATTATTGTTGTCTTTTAGTAATGTCAGTTTTGTGTGTTTCAGTTGTCAGAGATGAGCTGTCAGACACTGATGACCATGAGTTGTTGGACATAGTAGAAAAAATGGAACATGATGCAGAAGGTACTGTACAATATAATTTGTTTGATAAACTGAATTAATGGGCATCCATTGTAGAGTGGTTAAGGTCACTGACTTTCAATCACTTGCCTCTCACCACTATTGGTTTTAATCATGTCAACAACTTCTGATTCTTTCATGTAAGGAAGCTATCCAGCTAGCTTATGGAAGGTCGGTGGCTCTACTTAGGTGCTTGCTCATGCCTGAATTAATGCTGAGTCTCCACAATCTGACTCAAAATCAACCAAAACAATAACAAAAATCAAGTGTCTCAACAGTGACAAATTTGAGATGAGAATGCACCTCATAACAGAACTACAGTCGAACTTGGTTCACTCAAACTCAGAGGGTCTGTGCAAATATGTTTTCAGAGATCGGTAGTTCGAGCTAACCAAGGTTAAACTATTATCATGTAGAACATAGACCTTAATGTTTTCCAATTTATTTCGGTCAAATGATAAATACTTCAATATAATAATAATATTGTTTGTTAGAACATCAGTCCGTCGAATATGTCATTTCTTTGAAATATTAAGAATTATTATCGCAATGTTTTTAAATTAGTATTAGCGGTACAATGTGTTAATCTATATTCATGCATATTGAAAATGCTTGAGTTTGATTAGGCAATCATTTTCTAAACTCAAACTTAATTGCCTTTACTCAAGATCACAAGGTGTTAAAAACATATGGCGCCTGCTGTCACTTATTTAGAACATTTCGACCTACAACTTTTGTTATGTTTTTGTGTTTGACCGAAAAGGTGTGATATTCACTAAATTTCTGCCGAAGGGACCAGAGTGTTCGAGTACTCGAGCATATCTTTTACATATTAAAATTATTGCTTCAAGGTTCTATCATCATTTAGAACATTTTCTTCCATTTATTTGCTAATTAATCAGTTAAATCATGCATTTTAAATAAATCAATTTTTTACCATGCTGTTTCTTTTATGTATTTTGGAAGGAGATACAGCTGAAGCCAATGAAATGTGTGTTTCCTTTAAGTTCTTCTATACAAAGCATTTTATTAATCCGATCTTTAAAAATAAAGCTGTACATATACTGGATATTTCAAAATTTGTATAGTTCTTTAGAATAAGCAAAGGAAACAACTATTTTTAAGATTGGCATTGGTAAGTATGAAATGTAATCAGATTTTTTGTGTGGTGGTGCCTTATATTTGTGGTAGAAGCTTATGTATAACCATTTCTTACAGTCAGTGTGTGAAACTAATAATGAGCCTGGCAATCAATGGTGACAAGTCATTGTAAGCCATTCAATTCGATATAATTTCATTGATGTTTTGGTCTTGTGCTATTCAAATTAAAAGTTCATATAAGCCCAAATCTGTTTTTAGATACTAGTTTCATACACTGGACAAACAACTCTGAAAAAGCTTTTCAGTTTTTTATTCATTTGAGTTCTGAATATTGTGCGAAGTAAATGTGTTGATGAATTTTTAACGAAATAGATATCAATTCCGAGTGTATTGTTTTTTCGAAATTATATATACCAAACAGTGATTTCCGTCATATAAAATTACTGGAGTTTTCCGTCAAATAAAATCACTGGAGTTCAGATGCAAAGAATTATATCCCGAGGTCATAGCCTTGGTGATAAAATCATGAGCATCCAAACAACAAAATGTAATTTTATCAAGCGATAAAATCATTGATTTGGATGATAAAATCATTGATTTGTATATATTATTTTGATTCTAACACGACATCAACAAATAAATGCTGAGGTACCTTATACCAAGTTAAATAGCTCCTGATTTGTTTCTGTACTTATTTTCAGCGCGTCCAAGTTTTGATGGTTAGGTCACATATCTAATGGTTATGTCTAAATACAGAATGTTGTGTTACGTCAACATTGATTTAATTGAATAATAATACAAACTTTTGCTTCGTTTATGTTCATAATGGAAAATTGTGGGTCGTGTTAGAAGGTAAAATGATGCACAGCTCAAGTTCAGATAAGTAGGAATATAATCAGGAAGGCCGATGTGCCAGAGTGATTTATTTCAACGCATTTGAACGAAAAACTGTGCTTTATTAAACTAGGATACAATAAAATTAATATCTATTTCAATTCTAACATGCTAACAAAAAAAATGATAGAAAATATGTTGAACTACATTGAGTGTAGAAAAAATTTCCTGGTGTCAATTGGTTTATTGACATCATATGATATCGTCCATGGGCAAGTGGTAAAGGTAGTTGACTTCAAACCACTTGCCCCTCACCACTGTGGCTTTGAATTCCGACAGGGACTTTGCATTCTTTCATGTGAGGAAGCTATCCAGCTAGCTTACGGAACGTCGGTGGTTCTGAAATAATGCACAGAAACGCACCTGAGGTCTTCCTCCACCAGTAAAGCTGGAATGTCGCCATATGATCTATACTGTGTTGATGTTACGTAATGCCCCCCCAAAAAAAGGCATATGATGTGTAAGCATTCCTTTATGCGGTGCATATATTGTGTAATAATGTTCTTGATTGCTCTATCTGATAGGGGTTATAATGTAAAGCGTGTTATAATATTTGTTTTAGTTTTAGTATATACTGTATGTAGTTTGTAAATACAGGCTTTAAAAATCTAACCAAGTACATACAAATGTGTATGCAGTTGTTTCAAATGCACCTTTAGCTCTTCATTATCACGGCTTATACTTGCCAACTTGAATTTTTTACTAGATCACTCTTGTCTGCATTTCAATTGTGTTGTTCGTTAAATAAATGTATCTGTTAGAAACTACCAACCTACCTGATATGTTGCCAGTCTGAGAGCTTAACCAAGTCACCATGATTGTTAAACATGTATGTGATAACTGAGGAATTGAGGGAATAAAAGCTACATTGTATTTTCTGTTAACAAATGGTCACACACATGCGTGCTTTACATTAAATAAAGGACTATGACAATCCTTGCGCCTTGTTTCTACCTTATATTTCTATAGACACAGACCTCCAGATAATTTTTAGGACCAAAGGATTCTACCCCTCAAATCTGGATTGAGAGTTAATATTTGTAAAAAGCATTTTGCAATTACATTTTTTGTGCATAACTGATGCTAAAAATCTGAAACTTATTCTTTTTGGACTCTTCTCTGCATATTTTAACCCGATATACATGCTTTCTGGAGCTCTGCTAAGACAACTTCATTTTTCTTTTCCTAGTAACTAGAATGCTTCTACAGTGATTATTACAATTTCTTATGTCTTTTGGACAGTACCTCAAGTATTTAATCACTCAACCTTCTTATTTAATGCTTTGCTTAAGTCAGTTTAGTTTTCTCTAATAAAATAGTTTATATTTTATTATTACATGTTTTGCAGTAGATTACTGAATTATAACGGTTAATTATATTCTGATAATTTCACAGTAATGATTACCAAATATAATTTCACAGTAGCCGAACTATATTTGGCGTAAAAATAAAATATTTATCATTAATGAATGTTTTTTTCAGCGGAATTGTAGTCAATCATAATAAAAAATGTACGTGATAACTGTAGTTTGTAAATATTTACGAACGTTGTGCTGAAAAACATCTAAAATCTAAAAATAATCATGGAATTATATTTTGCTTCAACATTGTGACGTCATTATTTCATGACGTCATGAGGATAAGAGCATGACGTTACGCGGCAAAAATCAGTAAAATGGTGTAAAAATCGTTAAAAAATCATGAAATAAACAGAAAATTTGTTTGTTTTACATGTAAGATCAAATAATATTTCACTCGTGAACCCCAGCTATTATATTTTCACTCGTGGCTACGCCACTCGTGGAAAATATTGCATCTGGTGTTCACTCGGTGAAATATTTTTCGATCTTACACTGAAACAAACAAATATCTTCTATATATTGCTGGTTTGTAATGTTTCTTTTCATTGGATATTAGTGACATACAATACATATAGATTACACATGCTTATTTTTGAAGTTATTTTTGTTTTCCTCAAATAAAGTTAAAATGCTTTTTAGCTCGACTATACGAAGTATATGGAGAGCTGTCCTACTCGCCCCGGCGTCGGCGTCGGCGTCGGCGTCCGCGTCCGCGTCCAGATTTTAGATTAAAGTTTTGGTGCAGTAAAATATTTTTCACTATAACTTTGTCATTTCTTAAGGTATCAACTTCAAACTTCAAATATATGTTCCTTATCATCAACCACATCTTATGTGACAAGGTTCATAACGCTAGCACCAATATTTTTAGATTTATCTCCCCTTGAACTTAGAATTTTCCTTAAAAAATACTATTTTTTACTGTTACTTCTTTATTTCTTAAGGGATCAACCTCATACTTCAAATATATGTACCTTATCATCATCCCCATCTTATGTGACAAGGTTCATAACTCTAGCACCAATATTTTCAGATTTATCTCCCCTTGAACTTAGAATTTTCCTCAAAAAATACTATTTCTTACTGTTTCTTCTTTATTTCTTAAGGGATCGACCTCATACTTCAAATATATTTACGTTATCATCATCCCCATCTTATGTGACAAGGTTCATAACTCTAGCACCAATATTTTCAGATTTATCTCCCTTTGAACTTAGAATTTTCCATAAAAAATATTATTTTTTACTGTAACTTATTTATTTCTAAAGGGATCAACTTCATACTTCAAATATATTTACGTGATCATCATCCACATCTTATGTGACAAGGTTCATAACTCTAGCACCAATATTGCAAGAATTATCTCCCCATAAACTTAGATTTATTTACTAGAAAAATGTTATTTTTTATTTTAACTTTTTTATTTTTAAAGGTATCTACCTCAAACTTCAAATACTTATTCCTTATCATTAATTACATTTTATGTGACAATGTTCATAACTCTTGAAGCAATATTTACAGATTTATCTCCCTTTGAACTTAGGATTTTCTTTAAGAAATATAATAACTTCTTTACTTTTTAAGGTATCTACTTCAAACTTCAAATATATATTTCTTATCATTACACAAATGTTGTGTGGCAAGATCCATAACTCTAGCATGACTATTTCTATAATTATTCCCCTTGATCTTGGAATTTATGTTAACAAATGTTATTTTTTTACTATAACTTAATACATAATTATACATAATTGATTTTTCTTTCATAGTTTTGTCCTCCTTACTGCGTCCAGTATTTTATTAGTCGAGCTTCGCTGTCTCCTGTGACAGCTCTTGTTTCTAATTTGATCATGATGTCTGACAGGTTATATGGCTTCTTATAATAATGCATATTAATCTCTTGAATTTTGATTGGCCCCAACACTTAATGTATGATGCTATATATACTGATCTGACGCGTGCACAAATAATGTATATCTACATTAGTGCATAAATAGAGGATATTGAATGAGTGTAAGTTCAATACTGAATTTATTGCACGAGTTGAATAAAAATATATTATGCGAGCCTCTGTTATTTTATTCAACGAGTGCAATAAATTCAGTAATGAACTTACACGAATTTAATATTCTATTTATCACATACCAAAAATAAAGACCGTTTATGGTGTAATAAGAGTCATATTTCAATGACGCGCCTATAGTATAACGCTAACATTTAGCGCGTCTTTACACTATGTTTGTATAACGCTAATGACGTCACGTTAAAATATATGCACGGCCGTGCAATACCATATTTACGGAGCCGCAAAATCGGCACGGGTGTGTGATAAAAGTTATTATTGTGTTTTTGCCATATCTTTTCAATTAAAATGTCTTACATAAAAAACTAAAGCACTATGTTGACTTTATATATGAATTACTTATTACTGTGCAGTGTTCACACATGAGTTGAATGACTGATGTCATCTTATTTTTGTTTAAAATTTCTCAGTTTCTTTAGAGCTTATAGTCATTATTCTCATGCAAATCTTCTCTGTCAAGCTGCTTGGGTTATATAAGTTAATGGCCACATAAACTGTCTGACATCTTAATAAATAATAATATAAGCATTATACTGAATTTAACCATTTGAGCATAGAATCTACAGAGCTTTTTTATTGTCTGCCTTTGATATAGTTTTCATATCATAGTCTTGATGTTGTCAGTGAGTGTGATTTTTGTGTTGATATGTTTTTAATATATAATTGTAAATTTGCTACAAAAAATTCAACATGATTTAATTAGTACATGCATTTACAAAGCATCCAAAACTTGGATTGATCTTAAGGACCCATTTTTGGAGAGAAATGCATTTTTTTCACTTTTTCTAGAGTTCTTTATTTTTAGTGTTCTGATTAAGTTTCCAAACAATTAATCATTAGCCAAATATCTGATTCAGCTGTTGCTTCTGTTGAGTTCTTTTGGCAATCAGTACAATGTAAGTGATTAAGTATTTTGTATAGTCAAACTACTATTTTGTTTACATTTTGCTAGTTTGTAACAAATAATGTCTCATTCAGCACTAAATTCTTCATGCAATAAGATTGTGACATGCTCATAAACAGTTACTTAAATATTATGAAACTATGTTTGCCTGTTCCTATACTGGTCAGGGACCATCAACCGGACACTTTTTGACCACTTTTCTGTACAGATTTCATAATTTTTAACCTAGAGACCAACAAAATTGACAAGGTTCAGCTAGGTTCTTCTCCTAACTAACAAACTAGTTTGTTTATTTCTGATTTTATTGACACTTATATCTGAGGCTCGACAAGGAGGTATCAAAATTACCTCAATTGTCTACACTACAGTACCATGTGTCCGGACATTAATGTACATGGCGTGATATAATTCAGATAAAAGCTTGGGTGTTTTGATTTTTAAAGCGACTCCACTAAGGTTTAAATGCCTAAAAATTACATAAATGAGCTGGGGCACTTTAAACAGAAATATATGCAAAGATAGTTCAGAAATATACTTTGAAATAAATTTAAAATCATATTTTTATGCTTTTCTTAGCCAAATTTGAGTGAAAAGCGTTTAAACGCTTTTCATTTTGGGTCATTTTTTTACATTTTAAATTACTATTCTGATAAAACGAAGTGCGCAAATGATCTGAAATTTTGCACAAAGATTAGTGGTTTAAACCTTCATCAAATGGTACATTTATCTGGAAAAAATATTTTCAGTCCCATCATGTCAAAAAACCTCAGTGGAGTCCCTTTAACATGATAGACAATATTTCAGCAACAAATGTTAAAGTTTTGGAAATTCTATTATTTACTCTGCAAATGATTATAGCTGGTATATAAGGTCAAGCATTGTTTTCTTGACCCCCAAATTTCAAGGTCAACATTCTTGAAAGAGCCATTAAAATATTACCATTTACGGTGGTTGAAATAAATTTATTTATTTATTTTTAGAAGAAACACGCATTTATTGTTGATAAAAAAGTGACTCGCAACCACTGAACAAAGAAAATACTAAATTAAGCATTTTGGGGCCGTCCGGGTTTGGTGGTTGTCCAGTTTTGGTGGTCCCCAACCAGTAGAGGAAACTCTTTAACTGCATACCATGCTTGTTTGACTGTTATATAAACATTTATAGACTTTTCAGAACTCCACCCATCTGGATTCTGTCAAAATCTCCCATCTGAGAGAGTTGATACCTTCAAGGAAAGTGATGTTGTAGAGGCCTCAGTTACCACAGATGTATCTTTGTCAACAGTAACCACTTCTTCACCTGATTTACCTTTAGAATATCCACTACCATCAGGTAAAGCACAAAGTATTAACTTTTAATTTCTTGAGGTACAAATTGTCATCTATTGGAATGAAATTTTATGAACAAAGTGCATAACACTCGGCCTATCAGGAAGTATATGAGTTAATCCATCCACCTAAATGGCAAATTTCTCAGTAACAATTTGCTGTTCTTTTTTGTTTATTGCTTTTAATTGTATAATATTATTTAAACTTTTTTGTTGATGTCTGTCCTAATTGATAAATTATTAGCTTTAGTCTTATTACTACTCTTGAATATTTGTAGATGTATAAGTGTAACTAGTCATTGCAAAACATGACCATCATTTGATTGTGATTGCTTAATTTTTTCCATTATTATAAAATCGTCTTGAATATTAAAAAAGTGATTAAATTTAGTCAAAATTTATTGTGTGTCTTTAAGAATGCATAAACTAAAAGCTAGCATGGATTCTAATGAAATGTAAATAATTTTATGGTTGCTTGTTGCTAATTGTCATAAATTATTTAATTGCATTGTCCCAGAGTAACGCACGTTCCTGGCCTTAATTTGAGCCATTATATTAAGGAGTTACAGTCAAATTACTAAAACTTAATTGGTGTTGTGTTATGGTTAATATCATGTCAATTTTATGTTCAAGTTTTGTCAATTAATAGTGCTGACTGTTTGACTAATAAAAAAATAATTTATCCTTTCCTTTCAAGATACTCAAATGGATCGTGGCGTAATTTTCCCTTCTGAATTACATCTTGCTCAGTGGTTCTGTGAATGATATTGTTGGAAATTTCTCTTGAATTTATATATATCTTTTTTTTTTTCAGATAAACCAAAGACAAAATGGAGCAAGAGAGCTGCTTCAAGTGCTCCGAAAGAGTCAATTCGGCAAATGATGTTTTCACCTGTACCAGGAAAAAGTATGTGAAGTTATTATTTTGTTTATGTTGGTCTTGGTTTATGATATATCAGATATTTTAGAATTATGGAAAAGTATAAAACAAATATGACAATAACTTTATACAACTTTGTCGTCTCAGCAGGATTTGAACTGTTTTCTATTCAGTTAGTTTGTATTTGGAAATACATACTAAAAAGTGATGAATGGTTATGTCTGTGCTGAAAGTTGCAGAAGTCTATTTAAGAAATTAATTTGTATAAGGGTTATAGTAATAGGCAATGTTAAACTAAATATGAAATTAAATTGAAGCCTCACTGCCTGTATTGCGCCTTAATGACTTCAAATTTACAACAGCTCCCTTATTTTAACAATAATGTTCACATGAATTCAGATACACACAGATAAAAAAGGAAACTTTTTTTAAGTTTCTTTTCAATATTTGAAAGTCAAGAAATTATTTATTCTTTTAATTTGCACTCCACATGCTTTATTGGTATCCTATTCCCTTTTTTTGATGACAAATGTGCTGTTTAAGCTACATAAAAAAGAAATAGCTGCATTTCGTTATTAAATACTTCAATAATTCATTGAAACACATTTGACAAAGGGGGAGCTTTTATATTGACAATAATAATCATATGAAATCTTAAATCTTTTTATTAGTATCCTATTCTCTTTAATGATACCAAATAAACTGTATATGATACGCAAGAATATATTTTTAGTGGTAAATCTGAATTTTGTTTTAACAGAGCTAAGAACTGAAGTTACAGCACAGACAAGTCCATATACAACCATGCCACAGACAAGTCCATATACAACCATGCCACAGACAAGTCCATATACAACCATGCCACAGACAAGTCCATGTACAACCATGCCACAGACAAATCCATGTACAACCATGCCACAGACAAGTCCATATACAACCATGCCACAGACAAGTCCATATACAACCATGCCACAGACAAGTCCATATACAACCATGCCACAGACAAGTCCATGTACAACCATGCCACAGACAAGTCCATGTACAACCATGCCACAGACAAGTCCATGTACAACCATGCCACAGACAAGTCCATGTACAACCATGCCACAGACAAGTCCATGTACTTCAACCAGACCTACAAGTACTGATCAAGCTTCAAGTGCCACTACAAGCTTAGGTATGGAGTTTTTCCTATTAATTTGAATGTAAAAAATGTCATTCATTATGAAAAATGAACGCCTTGCATTTACTGTCTGAAGCCAATTATTGTGCAAAAGGGAATATTCTAAAATAACTAAGATGTTGAGTTTCAATTTTTATGATAGAGTTGGAATGCACTCAATGTTGCTCCAAACCAATCTCGAATCTAATTACCTCGGATAAGAGATTATGCAGTAAAAATATATATTATATATTATATTGAAAATATTTTTATCAATTTATATCATCATGGAAAGTCTGATTAAAAGCAACATTAGTATCGTAACTTTTTTTAGAATAATGCCACAGTATTTTTCTGTTATGTTGAATATAATGTTGAGCATAATCTCATTCCATTTCTATTACAGACACACGGTACCCAATTTATGCCAAGTGGAGAGATAGTATTCCAGAGGAGGATGTACGCTGGATTTCCAAAGCTCTCTTCACTACAGTTACTGATAAAAGGGGTGAGAGAGCCCACTTGATTCTCGAAAGAGTAACGAAAATGTGGTGGTACCCACCTGAGCCACCATTCCTTGTTCAAGGTCGCCCATCAGTGGAGCAGTACTTTGGCCACCGACTTTTCCTCTGGATGCCCCACAAACTTTGGCATGTTTCACTTAAATGCCCACACGAAAGCTGCCATGACATCCAGCTGACAGCGTCTGGTATTTACAACAAATTAAGACGAGTTGTAGATATAAGCTCAATATACCTTTTAGCGTCAGAATATTTACAGTGTCCTTCTTGTAAAAGGAAAGTGATTGCATGGAATCACAATATTATTAGTCAGTTAGACATTCCAAAGCAACAAGTGTTTCCATGCATTCTTACTTCAATGAAGGCTTGCGATAAGAAAGTTGTCCGACTTCTACGGGAAAGAGGTCTGGGAAATAGTTCGTCACAGATTCAGAAAAAGCTACATGAGGGACATAGTGAAGAGTGGCTGTCAAAAACAACTCAATATCTCTCCGACTGTATGACACTGAAGAGAGCATCTTCAAGTGGACTTGTTGCCGCCTTTACCTGCCAGGACCCACCAACCATGCTCCCAGTGCCACAATTTCGCTGGCTTATGCAGGTATACATTCAAGATGTCTTGTTTCGTCTTGAGGAGACCAAGGCAGAGGTTACATCTGTGTTTGGGCGAGTTTTGAAGATGGACTCCACCAAAAAGATTGTTGGGAAGTTGGCTGGCCCAGTTCGTGGAACAGCTCTTTGGGCAAGCAACATTGGCAATGAGTATGGGCAAGTCCTCATGTCAGTGGTGACAGCAGGAGAAGGTCATGGCCTTGGATTAATGGCCAATGGCATTATGAAAAGGTACAGGGATGCTGATGTTGTTTGCCCCGAGGTCCTCTATGTTGACAGAGACTGCTGTGGTTCCTCCCCAGTTAGAACACTTTTTCATGAGTGGAAGGACATCCCAATCCGTCTCGATATATGGCATTTTATGAGGAGAATGTCAGGAGGGTGTTCTACCGATTCACATCCACTTTATGGATCGTTGATGAATGGAATCAGTAGATGCATCTTCATGTGGGATCAGGATGATCTGGAAGCTCTGAAGGAAGCCAAGCGGCAAGAACTCCGGATGAATCATGTGAACTTAAGGGATGATGCCGACTTAATGAACCACATCAAAAAGCAGGAGCTAGCTCTCCATTGTAGACGTACGACTCGAGGTGCGGATGTCACTCTACAACTTATTTCAAAACTCTTGGATGGATACAGAGATGCAAAGGATACCCTTGGTGTTCCATTACTTAAAGTTCAGGTGATGGACACCATTTGGGCAAAACAACAGAAGCATTTGCCCTGTATTCAAGACCCACCAGGAGTTCAGCTATACATTAAAACTGGATCATTGAGAAAAGGATCAACTGTGCTTCCAACATATAGATGTGCTAGAGGTTCCACGTCTCTGGAGAGTTTTCACCTCCACATGAACAGATTTATCCCAGGTATGTAGAAAAATCATTATAACACTTGCTTATACAAAGTCTTTGGTTATTTTCAAGTCCCTTGAATAAGAAATGTTGAGTTATACACATAAGCCAAAGGAATTGGAAACAGAATTTTTGTTAGATCTGGCATGCCAATACCTTTTATCTTCATTTTGTTAAGGCTATTATCTGCTTAATTTTTAAGATATTAATTTTGAAAAGTCTATTTGTCATCTTTTCAAGTAACAGATATTTTAACTATCAGATGGAAATCTTTAATGCGAGTTATACAAAGGATAATTGTATGGAAAAAATGATTGGACAGTGACATTTCATATCATGATGCTGCGGAAATCAAGATATGAAAGTCGATATGAACAAAATGTATTCTATAAAGATACGGTAGGAATCAAATCAAGGCTTCCCTAAATTTGATTGGAAAAAAATGGGAAAAGCTATGACGAGATAAAGATAGCTGACTGTAATTGATAAGGAGTAAAGTTAGTTCAATGTGTAAATTCTTTGTCATTAAAAATAAAATAACGGGTTAATAACAAAAAAAGAAAAGTAAGTTTTATACTATAGATGCAATTCTGATAAAACATAGAAACTATCTTGTAATATGATTCGGCATATTTGGCATTTTTTCTGTTATAATACAAACCATAGTAAATGCAACAAAACCCATTAAATTATATAACTTTATACTTCAGGATCATTGGCTAATGACGTATTATACCAAGCCTACCTTGTGGAGGGTCTTTCCAGATGGAACCAGAACAGGAGAGCGGATGCCACATTGGCTGTGAAAGCTGCACCGCACAGTTATAGCCAGCTTCTAAGAGACACTGCCAACAGCCTGGGTGAAGCAGTGCTTGGAAGGAAAATCATAGATCCAGTTACAAGTGCCCGAAAGTATACAGGTAGCTTTTATCATTATTGTATTTGTATTAGGATTATTGTTTATAAGGTTTGCTGATAAAAGAAAGATTGGCTGTTGCCAAGTTTTGTCGTCATATTTATTAACATACTTAACCTTGACAGTCAATGAGCAAAAAGCAAAACAATTCTTTTGTTATCAGTGTGAACAGTGAATCCATTTTCAATGATTTGTATAGTTGTCACATAAACTGCAGAGCAGGAGTGAAATAAAGCCAATGGAAACATAATTTCACTAGTGGAATGACAAGTTGATATAATGCCTTGCACCATTGGTGTGTCAATGCAAATTGACTGTTTTTAACTGTTAACCTTTTTTATTACAGATGTGTGATAAATAGAATACTATATTCATGTAGATTCAGTGCAAAAATTAATAAACTTGTTGAGTTGAGTGAAACAATATTATGCTTGACTGACACTCTCGTAATGTGATTGCATTTAGCTCATTCAATATCATCTTTGAAAAAGCAAAATTGATATGATAAGTATAAAGAGGTGGTAATGAATTTTAACAATATGAGAACAGTAACTTAAGGATGTGAATAATGAATACTTGTATCTTGCAATGATTTATATTAAGGGTGTTACATGTCTGTCTTGTTTTAAAGGTGAACTAATTGGCTTGGATTACCTATTACACCAGACTGGGAAGTCTTTAGAGTATACATCCTTCATAGATGCTCTAGAGAATGCAGATGATATCCATCCAGATCTTCCTGATGAGATAGATGATGCCACAACATGCATGGATGATCTGGACAGCGAGCTCTGCACCACTGCCACTCTTGAGGTGGAGGATGTACAGAAACCCAACCAGTCTGGGAAAACAGCGCCAGTACCACCCATTGTTTCGATTCTTACACAGGCTGAAGAAATGGCTTTGTTTGAAGGTACTTTTTCACATTGATTGATATACAATGTACTAACTTTGTTTACATGTTACTATCTTTATAACATATTGTTCAGCACTGCATCTGCCATGCTCTAAATCCATTATTAGAACTTAGTCCTAAGAATTAAAGAAATACTGAATTTTGAGGCATTATATGCGCGCAGGAGTTTATATGCCTTTAATTATACACTAGACTTTGTTTTATTAAAAATAACTTTGGATAGTTAAGTTATTTCACTTGTGACATTTTCGTATGAGGATTTGCAAATAGTGTTATTACAACCTTAAAATTGTATGACTAAATGAAACTGTAAAGTTATTGAATTCTCAGTGCTCACAAAAGGGTTATTAAAAAAGTAATTTCATTTTAGATTATCAGCACATAGCCACTCCTTTGACTTTGGAACAGCCCAGGATGCAAACAGCAGCAAGTTCAATTATTGTTGAGAAACAGACCACAGTTTGTCTAGATGTAAGTTGTATTATCTTGATATTAGATATGATTTTGGTGTTGTAGAATAATCCACAGTTGTGTTCAAATGCTCAGGATATAATTGCGAAGGCTGATGTCCCAAATGATTTATTAGAAAGCATATGAACAATGAAACATGCTTTATATTACATATTTTATAGAAAAATATAAGGTGAAGCATTTTGTAATTAAACATTTAGTAAGTTTAATCCTTTAGATTTTTTAGGCGTTGGAAAAAAAAATTAAAAGTTTTTTTACAATTCTGTGTCGAATATCAAATGTATCAGTCTAGGCGGATATGGGCTTGAATGGGCGTGGCTAGCCCTGGCTTAATTTTCATCATGTTATTACTTTTTTTTAAAAAGCCATCTTCTTTTAAATGTTAAGTTTTGGAGGAAAGGGGCTTTTAACTTCAAAGAAATAATTTGCTTGGTCATTAACATGAAAATAATAGATACATTTTGGTAAGAAAATTGCGAGTATAGATTTGAAGAATTCAAATGCTGATAGGTAGAAAATTATAATGTAAGCTATTGAAAGATGTCCTTATAAATTGACAGGTATTCATTTGAATATCAGCATACTACTCAATATCCAAAATAATTACAAGGCAAGTGATATCAGGTGGTTGCATGATAAACAAATATGTACAATATCAAACATATATTTCAGGATTCTGTTGGTCCAGATAATTTGCCCGGCTATGCTGCAATCCAGGACTTGGCAAAGCATTTAGTTTCAATGGTTGATGGGAATCTCTGCCTTTCATCAGAGCAAGCTGCACATACAATTCAGCTCTGGAACGCCCTTTCTCCCCATGATCAAAGGCGTACAGTTTTTGCAGAGAGATATAACCCTCAGGCGACACATAAATTCAGGGCTCCAAAAAAGATAATACAACCAGGAGTGCAGAGTACAGAGTGGTAAGTAAAATAATAAGTATCCTAATCTGATTCCTACAATTTGATAAGCCCGCAATTACCATTTTGTAACAGGGCATTTTTTGTCAAAATTGTGAAGGGGCCTGGGCCTGTTCATTTTGTGAAAAATAGCGCGATATGTCATAAAATTGTGGGGAAAAAAAAGACATACTACTTGGCATTTCTTGACATTTTAAAACCGGAAACGGTTGTTTATAATTTCTGACCTGTGTAAAATCTGCTTCAAGTCAGTACATTAACCTGGGTAAACATGCACAAAAACCATTTAACTTGATTAAAACTATTTCTGTGTTATTGCAATTAGCATAAATCAAGTTTTTCCCCTGTAAGGTAAAGTATTTCGAAGACAAAGTCCCACTAATTTGTGAAATCTCTTTTGAAATTGTGAATTTTTTTCTGCCACTTTGTGAAAAAAAAAAGTGCAATTTTGAATTGTGAAGGGGCCTTATATTGTCCCCTGTTATAGAAGGAAAAAATGCCCTGTGTACAGAAAGATACATTGTCTCAGTCAGAAGTATGATATTTTGAGGTTGCGCGGAAAAGTTTGGGTGAACACATTATCACTGTGTTATGTTAAAGGGATATTCAGGCAAAATAATGACAAAAATATTAAAATGATCTTTTGTACTCAACTCGCGCTAAAATGACATTTCTTAAAGTTTCAGCATGAATTTCTCTTTAGATTCTATATATTTTGGATTTGACACATAAATATATCTATATATGTTGAACAAAATTTAGACGCCCATAGAATCATCGAATAGTTTTAAAACAAGTCAGGTGACTTGAACAAATCCTTGAAGTTACATTAACAGATATTGTGGATATTGTATGATTGAAACAAGTCAAAATCATTCATTTGACATGTTCTTTAACGTTTCCAGAGTTCACTGTTACAACTATTGTGAAGTCCCATTGCTCTAACCTGACCCACGCGGGTCAGGTTAGGAAACCACCATTTTATTCTTTATATGGAGGAAAGTTTTGTTCCTTTGACTGTCTAATATATTCATTTTGAGGGCATTTACAGAATTAGGGATGAAAAAATTCAAAACTAAGAAATGAAAATTTTGCCTGTGTCTCCCTTTAATATAAATATATATGAAAACTTATTTACCCAAGTTTTTCTTGAGTTTTTCAAGAGTTATTATGTACTTTTTAGTCATTTCACAATGTTGTTTAACATTAATGTATCTGTCACTTCTTGGCAATATATAATATTGCTTTGAATAAATATAGTCCTTGTGATATGGACATTTAAGAACTCTTTTTCCAACAGTAAAATTTAAATCAATTCCTAATAAATAATAAGAATGGAAAAAATCTTTCCTATCTTTATGCAATTCTATTGCTTTTTTGCAGTAGTGTTCGAGCGCCTGATTCAATCCCAGCAGCCAAGCCAGACTGCAACAGATATGTTGAAGCTGTTGTTCAGCGTTTGTGTTCCATGTTCACCAGCTCACGCACTTCACAAGGAAGGACAAAGACAAGATGGAGTTTGATAATGGAAGCGTATAACAAGATTCATACAACAATCCATAACAATGCAGTAGTTATGGATTGTACAGACATTCAGCTCCCTTCCTTAAATCAGAGGACATTACAGGCATGGTAAGAATAAAAAATACCATACTACTATTTTTGCCACACAAATTGAAATGTTTCAAATGGAATTCATATAAATACACTCGTCAAGAATATGAATTTTTATGCCCCCACAATGTGGGAGCATATAGCGTTGCACTTGTCCGTCAGTCCGTCCGTCCGTACGTCCCGAAATCTTGTGAACGCAACTCCTCTTAAACCGGATGGCAGATTTTGCTTAAACTTACAGGGATGAACAACCTTAATGTGTAGATGGTAGTAAAGGAAGGAATTTTTGCTGCGACCAAATTTAACAGAATTATGGCCCTTTGTTGATTTTTTCACTATATACTATGTAGAAATTTTGTGAATGCAACTCCTCTTAAACCGGATGGCAGATTTTGCTTAAACTTCCAGGGATGAACAACCTTAATGTGTTGATGGCAGTAAAGGAAGGAATTTTTGCTGCAACCAAATTTAACAGAATTATGACCCTTTGTTGATTTTTTCACTATATACTATGTAGAAATTTTGTGAACGCAACTCCTCTTAAACCGGATGGCAGATTTTGCTTAAACTTCCAGGGATTATTAACCTTAATGTGTAGATGGTAGTAAAGGAAGGAATTTTTGCTGCGAACAAATTTAATAGAATTATGGCCCTTTGTTGATTTTTAGTTTTCAACTTATGGCACATGTAGTCCAAAAAATATTTGACCTAGAGTCATAAGATTGACAGAACAGTGGCGTGTGGGGGCATCAGTGTCCTATGGACACATTTCTAGTTAATTATGAATTTTGATGATTTTCTTTTGATTTGGAAACCATTTGTTTAATTTTGTTATAACTTGATTTTGAAAAAAAAAAATGAAGTAAAAACTACAGTTACATGTTATTATTTTTTCCCCATTTTATTTTAGGCACAACAATAAATTGAGACAGGAAAATGTGAAGATGCTGTCACAGGGGTTAAGTTTGCCGAAACCAGAGATGACAGCACCACACCCTCTTCTGACGCCCATTACACTACCAGCAAAATTACAAGTTGGACCTGCACAACAGGAGAATCCATTAAGATCCCCTCCAAACACAGCTGGTAGTGTCAAGCCAAAGAAGAAGTTGCTGAAGCACAAAGTAAGCAAATCAGTTTCAGCTTCTCAGACAACAACAACAACACAAGTATCAAATCCTGAGTCTCCACTTTTTGTTGTTGTTCCACAACAAGCTCCTGTGCAGACTTCAATGCCAGTATCTTCGCCAGATATCCATTACCAAACAATGAGATATAGACGCATTAAATCAAAAGAAATGGAAGAGGGCAAGGTGAGACGGAAATATGTGCAGAGTAAATCTCACAGAACATGCAAAAAATGTGGAGACACTATCAGCAAAGACACCCACAAGAACCTTTGGGGTGCTCTTCATTGTCCGAAAACCTCCACAGAAACATTGGAGGAATTTACTGCTCGGAGAATAAATGAAAGAGCAGCCAGAATGAAACAAAAAAAAGACTAGATACAGTAGTTTTATTTTAAAGAAGAAGTTTATTATGAAGTAACTTTAATAATTGTTCATTGATATGACACTGATATTGACAGTGAAATAATTGTGTTATAGTATACTCATGTGACAGCATTATAGTGTTTAATTAATGGCCTAATAGTGACATTGGAGTTAAAGTATACTCATGTGACAGCATTATAGTGTTTAATTAATGGCCTAATAGTGACATTGGAGTTAAAGTATACTCATGTGACAGCATTATAGTGTTTAATTAATGGCCTAATAGTGACATTGGAGTTATAGTATACTGATGTGACAGCATTATAGTGCTTAATTAATGGCCTAATAGTGACATTGGAGTTATAGTATAATGATGTGACAGCATAATAAGTGTTTAATTCATGGCCTAATAGTGACATTGGAGTTATAGTATACTGATGTGACAGCATAATAAGTGTTTAATTAATGGCCTAATAGTGACATTGGAGTTATAGTATACTGATGTGACAGCATAATAAGTGTTTAATTAATGGCCTAATAGTGACATTGGAGTTATAGTATACTCATGTGACAGCATTATAGTGTTTAATTAATGGCCTAATAGTGACATTGGAGTTATAGTATACTCATGTGACAGCATTATAGTGTTTAATTAATGGCCTAATAGTGACATTGGAGTTATAGTATACTGATGTGCCAGCATAATAAGTGTTTAATTAATGGCCTAATAGTGACATTGGAGTTATAGTATACTGATGTGACAGCATAATAAGTGTTTAATTCATGGCCTAATAGTGACATTGGAGTTATAGTATACTGATGTGACAGCATTATAGTGCTTAATTAATGGCCTAATAGTGACATTGGAGTTATAGTATACTGATGTGACAGCATAATAAGTGTTTAATTCATGGCCTAATAGTGACATTGGAGTTATAGTATACTCATGTGACAGCATTATAGTGTTTAATTAATGGCCTAATAGTGACATTGGAGTTATAGTATACTGATGTGACGGCGGTATAACTGTTGAATAAATGGGCTGATACTGGCATTGGAGTTATAGTGGATTGATGTGACAGCGGTATAATGTTGAATTAATATGCTGATACTGGCATTGGAGTTATAGTGGACTGATGTGACAGCGGTATAACTGTTGAGTTAATAGGCTGATACTGGCATTGGAGTTATAGTGGACTGATGTGACAGCGGTATAACTGTTGAATTAATAGGCTGATACTGGCATTGGAGTTATAGTGGACTGATGTGACAGCGGTATAACTGTTGAATAAATGGGCTGATACTGGCATTGGAGTTATAGTGGACTGATGTGACAGCGGTATAACTGTTGAGTTAATAGGCTGATACTGGCATTGGAGTTATAGTGGACTGATGTGACAGCGGTATAACTGTTGAATTAATGGGCTGATACTGGCATTGGAGTTATAGTGGACTGATGTGACAGCGATATAACTGTTGAATCAATTGGCTGATAGTGGCATTGGATGTATAATATATTGACGTGACAGTGGTATAACTGTTGAGTTAATGGACTTATAGTGGCATTGGAGTCATAGTGGACTGATGTGATAGCGGTATAACTGTTGAGTTAATGGGCTGATAGTGGCATTGGATGTATAGTATACTGATATGACAGTGGTATAACTGTGGAGTTAATGGGCTTATAGTGGCATAGGAGTTATAGTGGACTGATGTGACAGCGATATAACTGTTGAACCAATTGGCTGATACTGGCATTGGAGTTATAGTGGACTGATGTGACAGCGGTATAACTATTGAATAAATGGGCTGATACTGGCATTGGAGTTATAGTGGACTGATGTGACAGCGGTATAACTGTTGAATAAATGGGCTGACGATACTGGCATTGGATGTATAGTATACGGATGTGACAGCGGTATAACTGGAGTTCATGGGCTTATAGTGGCATTGGAGTTATAGTGGACTGATGTGACAAGGGTGCAACTGTCTAATAATGAACTGATAGTGGCATTGGAGTTATAAAGGACTGATGTGACTGCGGAATAACTGTTGAATTAATAGGCTTATAGTTGCATTGGAGTTATAGTGGACTGATGTGACAGCGGTATAACTGTTGAGTTAATAAGCTGATACTGGCATTGGAGTTATAGTGGATTGATGTGACAGCGGTATAACTGTTGAATTAATAGGCTGATACTGGCATTGGAGTTATAGTGGACTGATGTGACAGCGGTATAACTATTGAATAAATGGGCTGATACTGGCATTGGAGTTATAGTGGACTGATGTGACAGCGATATAACTGTTGAATTAATAGGCTGATACTGGCATTGGAGTTATAGTGGACTGATGTGACAGCGGTATAACTATTGAATAAATGGGCTGATACTGGCATTGGAGTTATAGTGGACTGATGTGGCAGCGATATAACTGTTGAGTTAATAGGCTGATACTGGAATTGGATGTATAGTATACTGATGTGACAGTGGTGTAACTGTGGAGTTAATGGGCTTTTGGTGGCATTGGAGTTAAATTGGACTGATGTGATAGCGGTATAACTGTTGAATTAATTGGCTGATAGTGGTATTCGATGTATAGTATACTGATGTGACAGTGGTATAACTGTGGAGTTAATGGGCTTATAGTGGCATTGAAGTTATAGTGGACTGATGTGATCGCGGTATAACTGTTGAGTTAATGGGCTGATAGTGGTTTTGGATGTATAGTATACTGATGTGACAGTGGTATAACTGTTGAGTTAATGGGTTGATAGTGGCATTGGATGTATAGTATACTGATGTGACAGTGGTGTAACTGTGGAGTTAATGGGCTTTTGGTGGCATTGGAGTTAAATTGGATGATGTGATAGCGGTATAGCTGTTGAGTTAATGGGCTGAGAATGGCATTGGATGTATAGTATACTGATATGACAGTGGTATAACTGTTGAGTTAATGGGCTTATAGTGGCATTGGAGTTATAGTGGACTGATGTGATAGCGGTATAACTGTTCGAGTTAATGGGCTGATAATAGCATTGGATGTATAGTATACTGATGTGACAGTGGTATAACTGTGGAGTTAATGGGCTTATAGTGGAATTGGAGTTATAGTGGACTGATGTGACAGCGATATAACTGTTGAGTTAATGGGCTTATAGTGGCATTGGAGTTATAGTGGACTGATTTGATAGCTGTATAACTGTTGAGTTAATGGGCTGATAGTGGCATTGGATGTATAGTATACTGATATGACAGTGGTATAACTGTGGAGTTAATGGGCTTATAGTGGAATTGGAGTTATAGTGGACTGATGTGACAGCGATATAACTGTTGAATCAATTGGCTGATAGTGGCATTGGATGTATAATATATTGATGTGACAGTGGTATAACTGTTGAGTTAATGGACTTATAGTGGCATTGGAGTCATAGTGGACTGATGTGATAGCGGTATAACTGTTGAGTTAATGGGCTGATAGTGGCATTGGATGTATAGTATACTGATGTGACAGTGGTATAACTGTGGAGTAAATGGGCTTATAGTGGCATTGGAGTCATAGTGGACTGATGTGATAGCTGTATAACTGTTGAGTTAATGGGCTGATAGTGGCATTGGATGTATAGTATACTGATATGACAGTGGTATAACTGTGGAGTTAATGGGCTTATAGTGGCATTGGAGTCATAGTGGACTGATGTGATAGCGGTATAACTGTTTAGTTAATGGGCTGAAAGTGGCGTTGGATGTATAGTATACGGATGTGACAGCGGTATAACTGTGGAGTTCATGGGCTTATAGTGGCATTGGAGTTATAGTGGACTGATGTGACAAGGGTGCAACTGTCTAATAATGAGCTGATAGTGGCATTGGAGTTATAAAGGACTGATGTGACTGGGGAATAACTGTTGAATGAATTGGCTGATAGTGGCATTCCAGTTATAGTATACTGATGTGACAGCGGTATAACTGTTGAATTAATAGGCTTATAGTTGCATTGGATGTATAGTATACTGATGTGACAGTGGTATAACTGTGGAGTTAATGGGCTTATAGTGGCATAGGAGTTATAGTGGACTGATGTGATAGCGGTATAACTGTTGAATTAATTGGCTGATATTGGTATTCGATGTATAGTATACTCATGTGACAGTTGTATAACTGTGGAGTAAATGGGCTTATAGTGGCATTGGAGTCATAGTGGACTGATTTGATAGCTGTATAACTGTTGAGTTAATGGGCTGATAGTGGCATTGGATGTATAGTATACTGATATGACAGTGGTATAACTGTGGAGTTAATGGGCTTATAGTGGAATTGGATGTATAGTATACTGATGTGACAGTGGTGTAACTGTGGAGTTAATGGGCTTTTGGTGGCATTGGAGTTAAATTGGATGATGTGATAGCGGTATAGCTGTTGAGTTAATGGGCTGAGAATGGCATTGGATGTATAGTATACTGATATGACAGTGGTATAACTGTTGAGTTAATGGGCTTATAGTGGAATTGGAGTTATAGTGGACTGATGTGATAGCGGTATAACTGTTCGAGTTAATGGGCTGATAATAGCATTGGATGTATAGTATACTGATGTGACAGTGGTATAACAGTGGAGTTAATGGGCTTATAGTGGAATTGGAGTTAAAGTGGACTGATGTGACAGCGATATAACTGTTGAGTTAATGGGCTTATAGTGGCATTGGAGTTATAGTGGACTGATGTGACAGCGATATAACTGTTGAGTTAATAGGCTAATACTGGCATCGCAGTTATAGTAGACGGATGTGACAGCGGTATAACTGTTGAGTTAATGAGCTGATAGTGACATTGGAGTTATAAAGGACTGATGTGACTGCGGAATAACTGTTGAATGAATTGGCTTATAGTGGCATTCCAGTTATACTATACTGATGTGACAGCGGTATAACTGTTGAATTAATAGGCTTATAGTTGCATTGGATTTATAGTATACTGATATGACAGTGGTATAACTGTTGAGTTAATGGGCTTATAGTGGCATTGGAGTTATAGTGGATTGATGTGACAGCGGTATAACTGTTGAATTAATTGGCTTATACTGGCATTGGAGTTATAGTGGACTGATGTGACAGCAGTATAACTGTTGAATTAATGGGCTGATACTGGCATTGGAGTTATAGTGGACTGATGTGACAGCAGTATAACTCTTGAATTAATGGGCTGATACTGGCATTGGAGTTATGTTGGACTGATGTGACAGCGGTATAACTGTTGAATAAATGGGCTGATACTGGCATTGGAGTTATAGTGGACTGATGTGACAGCGGTATAACTGTTTAATAAATGGGCTGATAGTGACATTGGAATTATAGTTGACTAATGTGACAACAGAATGACTGTTTTTTGATATGACAGTGATATTGGAGCTACAATATACTGATGTGACTGTGGTGGGAATTGTGGGATGATACTGACAGAGGTATCATTTTGTACTGTACTTAAAGTTTCAGTGGTTTAATAATGCACTTTGAGGGATCACATTATGATTGATAAGGAATTCTGGCTGTCATTTACAGTGTTATAGTGGTATAATTGTGAACTATGCTAATAGTAAAAAATCTTATTATTGCAGTGTTTGAATTGTGTATTGTTTTTGATAGTAAAAATGGCTTACCTTTGAACTTTACTTAAAGCAGCAGTGGTGTACTGATACTGACATTGGTATAATTGTGACAATATTTTGAATTCTGAACAATTGATGATAGATATAATTATAAAAATATGCTGAGAGTGAAAGTGACTGGACTATAATTGTGTACTGTGCTTAAAGACACAGTAGTATAAATGTGACAGTCTTCTAATTGGATGCTAATAATTAAAGAGATACTATTGTGAACTGTGCTGAAAGAGACAGTGATATAATTGTGTTATGATGTTAACAGATGTATACTTGGGTACTGTGCTGATAGTGGCAGTTGTAGAATTGTGGGCTGATCTAGTCACAAACCAAAATTTTTAATGCTGCCTACTGATGCAAAGTTACTTTAAAAAGTTTAGATCTATAAAAGGGTCACAAATATATATTTAATTTTTCAATTTTTTATTTATAATGACAAAATCAATTTTGTAATAAAGTTTTTTTGTTTGATTTTTTTCAAAGGTATTTTTCTTTGATATATATCAATGACTTTGCATCAAGTAGAAGGTTCCAAGCCCTTGCGTGTTACACTTTTGGTATTTTCATTTTTACAATGAATATACAGGATCTGTTAACATGCCTAAAGCAGAGGAAACTTTTTGGTTTTATGGTAGGTACTTGGGCAGACACTTTGTTCATGAAAAGATAAAAAATGTTTTTAGTTAAAGTGACTTCATGCTCTGATTTTTAACTATTAATTTGAACTTAATTAGTTATACATTTTTATCATAATGGTCATATTATACCAAATTTTATTTTTAAAATGGTTGAGGATAAACTATTAAAAGAGACTGAAATACAAAAGATTTCACCACCATTATTACAAACATTGTGATAAGTAATAATATAATTTTTTGTGATTTGATTGAAAAGATGAATACAAAATTAAAATAACTATGGCAAAATGAAAGTTATTTTACCTAAAAATTCATTTAAGTTAAGATGGGCACTTATGTCACTTTAAATCACTCAGTTTGATGACATTTTATAAAGATAAAAATTGGTTGTCCATATAGAGGAAAATAGTTTCATTAAATCACTAAATGTGATCAAATCAGAGAGGTCATAGATAACAGAAACTGGCAACTTTGTAGCCATTTAAAATATCAGGCATGGCATGCAACATACTTGCTAAACATAAAACTTAAGCATGCAAGTAAAACTTATTAATCATCATGTATTATATCAATGAAAATGATACATTTTTGGGGGAAAGATTATATAATATTATAGCTTATATATTTGTCTATGGCTGCAGGTAAAATTTATTTATAGTTCCCATTTAAAGACATACAATGCTCATTCTTGAGTAAAATATTTTAATCACATTATTTTACTGAATAAGCCTAATTTGAATAAGAGAATGAAATAGTTTATGAAGTATGTAGATATATATTGGAAGCTTCATTCCCTATTGCAGGGCAGTAAAGTTGGTCCTGTCTTTAAAAAAGTCCAAGTTTCTTTTTATTATGACACTATTTATTCTTAATATATCACACATATGTCAAATTATGTTTCTTTCATATTTACAAAGAGGCTATGTAGCAATTATCAATATTTATATTTTCTTATATCAAAAGTGAGCAAACATGCAGTATCTCTGATAAAATTAAGATACATAATGTCTTAAAGAGAATTACTAACTTACATATCACTTAGATTATGGAAAAAAACTGACTTAAGTGGGTATATGCATATTATTTCTTCTTTTTTTCTTCTTTAATTTTGTTTTGTTGTGGTTTTTTCATTTCATTTTCATTTTTGATAAGCATTATTTTTGAATGATATTTCAAAAGACGTATAGCAGCTGCTTTACTCTGTTATCAACATCTATCATAGATTTAATAGTAGTTATACATAGATTTTTTTCTCCCTAAAATGAGAGTCCCTAGGCTCTTGGTTTTTTTTGTAAGCATAATTGCTTAGAAAAGTAAAAAGCTGTTGTTAAGTTTAGATTTTTGGAAGAAGCGTATGATTTTAAAGTAGGGTATATTGGGAAGATGCTATGAAAGCAAGTGACATTTTTGATAAGAAAAAACGGTTATTCATTCATTACACGTTTGTATCTATATGTCAATAAATTTTACAAAGAAAAGACCCATGTGTTTGTCTTGGTGATGATAATTAAAACATAATTAAAACAACAGTCATTGAATGACTTTATTTATACCAATACTTTTAACAAAAAAAATCAACAGCAGATGCGTTTGTCTAAGGTTAGTGAAACTGTACACAGTACTCGTGCATAATTAAAACAAGGATTGGCCGTTGTCAGGGGGACATTAATTTAAAGCTTTATAGTTTTTCATAAGGGATCATTTCTACCTAGCGCTCAAATCATCGGCCTTATAATGTTATTAATGTATTTTTTTTAATTTAGAACGGAAGCAAGTCGTTCTTTTTGTTTTATTTGGGGGAAAAAAAAACCTTGTCTAGTACTAGGTCTCGAACCCACGAGTATGAGGTGTCAATAATTCTCGATAGCGCGAGAGAGTCTCGTGCGCAGAAGTTTTAGCGCAGTCGGTAGAGCATCAGACTTTTATGGCTGAAGAACTTCAGATATCTGAGGGTCGTGGGTTCGAGTCCCCTGTTGGGCGTATATATTTTGATTAATATCTGTACTCGTTCGTTTTGTAGTATTTTTAGTTTACACATCGTTTAAAACATTTTAAACATATTTATCCCGGATATGGAAATAAAAGGAAATTAACACAAACAATCAGATACACGGACCGTTATGAGAATGAGTTTTGATAGGCATTTGTTAACTTAAAGCACTTGCCTTCACACGACTTAAAATCATTTAAGTAATTGGTTGTCGTAATATGGATAAATACTACGACTTTACAGTTTTGAAAAAGACCTGTGTTTTGCATTATACAGTTACGACTAAAAGATTCAGATATCTGAAGGGAACCGATATGAAGCGCCCGGCTAGCTCAGTCTGTAGAGCATCAGATTTTTAAGGCTGAAGAACCTCTGATATCTGAGGGTCGTGGGTTCGAGTCCCCCGTTGGGCGTATATTTTTTGATAATTATCTTTACGCGTTTGTTTTGTAGTACTTTTTAGTTTACACATCGTTTAAAACATTTCAAACATATTTACCCCGGATATGGAAATAAAAGGAAATTAAAACAAACAATCAGATACACGGGCCGTTATTAGAATGAGTTTTGGTAGCCATTTGTTAACTTTAAACACCACTTGCCTTCAATGAAATAATTTGCTTCCTTTAGTTTTTTGTGTTTGTTGCAACAAACAGCATTTCTCTGCATTAAAACGGACTTTATACTGGATTTTGCCATTCTTGAAATGTGCATAAAACTTTGTAAAATTTTTCTTTGTCTTCAGCACTTTATCACAATCAAGGTAAATATTCTTACTGTTATAAATATGTTTTTTGTTTATGAAAGTCCTCAAAACATAGATTGTAAATTGTTAACCATTTTACATTGAGCTTTGTTATTTGAATTTTGGCCTACTTTTAATTTGGACCCACTTTGTAAAACAATGTTGAATCACTTTAATATAAACGCATGGATAAACACGTCAACTTGACAGTTTTCAATGTGTTGTTTTTACATTTGATTCGTTTATTTGCAATTGTCATTATTCAAAATTTACGTCATATTTTTATAGTGATAAAAATTTACAAAACATTGGAAGACAAATTGTAAACGATACCAAACACCAGCATAACAAGTAAATTAGTGAAACTAGTTATTTAACATTGTAACATTTTATATTATCAAGGCTTTTCGCAACTACACTGCACATCTACTCAATCAGATCTATCTTACTTTAAAGTTTCATGTTGATATCTCTTGTTGTTCCAAAGTTATGTCCAGGACAAGAATATCAGACGGACGGACAAAGCGGCGACTGTATGCTCACCCTTCGGGGAGCATAATAAAAATTAAAAAAACACAAAGATAATCATTACTAGATATCAATTTAAGTGTCTATATAGATCCTATGCATAGCTGAACTATATACGTGTATCTATATATACTGTACATTTTGGTAACGTAGAAATCTATAAACATGTCACTGGAAACCGGTAGTTATAGAACATAAATATGTTAAAATTTAATCGATAAGAACAGTAGTTACTTTACATTTCTACGTGTTTTCTGAATAATACAAGTTTACCGGTACATATAAAAAATAAATCAAGCGTAAGAATCGTTTATTCGTGTTGACGAAATTCATGCGAAAATGTCTTCCACTGGGATACAAAATCAGATGTGGAATTTATAGATATCTTAAAGATAATGATGGGAATTTTAGGAAATGATTTTTGGTGACGGACAGCAAAGGGAGATACGTGTTACCGTTTTTTGGAAGTTTCTTCGTAGTTGGCTAGAATAAGTGGAGCATATATTCTAGAACAGGTGAAAGTTAAGTTAACACGTGTTGACTCTCCACTTATATTAATTTGGTTGGGCACGTGTGACTTTACACAGCTGGGGCGTAACAGGGGTATATCTTTAAGGGATATCAAGGTCGATAGTGCTGCAACATCTTTATTAGAGATGAAGACAAAACTTACACAGTACAATTCCACTGCTGAGGTAATTTTTTTACCGTGTCCAGTGTATTCAATTTATCACTGAAACCTGTATAAAGGTTAACAATGTGAAGAAAAAAAATTCTGGAAACAAAGTGATCCCTCGGAAGCATTAATCACAACAAAATAACATAAGAATTGCAGACTCGGTAACACTGCGACCAAGTGTTATACCAATTGTTATCATCTTTCAATTCAAAGATCGATGAATTAAACAGTCAGTACAGCCCCAAATTTTCCTTGGATCTTAGAAAAATACGAAGACAAAGCATGGGAAAAAATCAAAATATTTTTTTAATTTCAAAGACCTGTATATAGATGGCATTCACCCAGGTCCAGCACTTTCAGAGCTATTGCTGAAGAAAATGAAGAAACTTGTGGCATCTTTGTCTTAAAGCGTAACTTCATCTTAATGCTATGGAATTAACGATTTCAAACACAAATTAAAATGCGTAAGTTACAGACTTTGTTTTGTTGGGTCTGTTAATGATAGATAATGAAAAAAGGTTCAGACCGAAATGGGCTGGTTGCACTTGTATACCAAATATCATAAGGCTGTAATGTTACGAAAGAATTTCTACCATTGACCAATATTGTTGAAACTTTAATTTAAGTATACAAAGTAGATGAGCGACAGACCTGAAATCGAAACACACTATATGGGATCACGTGTTTATGTTGTATAGAACATGCATGTATCAAGAGCCTGTGATGAGTTATTGCTGAGAAAACTGTTACGAAAAAAATTTCCCTGTCAATTTTATGAATTGTAAACATCGGTTCGGGACTATATGTTGGGGTTGAGGATAGCCTCGCTCATTATTAATTACATAGTGAATTGTTGAATTTGATTATAATTAACAATTCCAAGCTTTATGAAACACCTGTCACGCCCCTAGCAATGGATTAAATATGAAAACAAAGATCAACAAGGATAGGCCACATTCAGGCAACTTTGTCAGTAATCAATGTTCGACATCAACGGTAACTGAAATAAAAATATATACCGGCACTGAATTGAATGACGGAGCATATATTTCTGCAGCTTTCATACATTTTTTTATTGTAAAGATAGAACTTTGTGAATTATGAACATTGCAATGTATAGTTTGGGAATGAGGATTGCCTCGCTCCCGCTATGGAGATGGACACATAATTAATTCATGTTTAATTGAATTGCAAGATTTTTCATAATTATTTTTAAGATATGTGGAAAAGTTATGCCTTGGAAAATATTAAAATCAGCAGAAGTGCAGGAAAATCGCAGTCTCGGTTCCATTGAGTCTGTACATGAGGGATAATGGAAAAATTGAGCATCTTTCACTCACGCCTTATAGCAACGACTTCAGCGGTATTCAATTCTTAGTACGAGCGTCACTCAATTTCCAACACTTAAAAGTGCAGTTGTCAATGATCCTTAATGACCAGAAATATAAGATCGCCAACGGACTCTGTATCTTATATCATTGATAGCACAACCCTCACGGAACATATTAGAAGCCCCGCCGATTCGAAAAGAATGTGATTTAAATTCATTTTTTTTCTGACCTATCAAGTTCAAAGTTTTTTTCAATACTGAATTGAATTGAAAGGATGTTAAGGGACTTCCATCGAAATGGCAGAATAACGGCCCTTGCACGTTACTTCTAAAATGTAAGAACTTTTTCAGTTTTTCATAACAGAGTTTGGTCAGTTATCGGAATATCAATAGAACATCTAAATAGTCTGATGAGATTTTGATTGATCGTTACGTCATCTACATTTAAAACTACCTTTTTTTATTTCTTTGAAGGCGTTGCAAATTCGCTTATTCTTAACAGACCTATGTAGGCAAGACAGAAAGCATCAGAAAACATTAAACACTCATATTGTGACCTGCTAGCGTTACAAGGGGCAGGACCTGAAGCGGTTGCACACCCGGTCCAAGCGAGCGAACATCCACCCGTCAAGCCCGCAACCAACTCGCCCGCCCGAACCAAGTGTGCAACCACCCCACGCCCTGCCCCCTGGTTAGGTAGGGCTGATTAAAGCTGTATCAGTACATTTTGTGTTATCGGGTGTCTTGTGTCATGCCTTTTCGATAATCTACGGAACCCTTCTAGCATACTTTTGACTATGAATTGTTTTGTATTGTCAACTAAATTGTTTATTTTATTAAAATAACTAATTGCTGAAACGTGAACAACTACTGTTGAAAATGAGTATTGACGTAAAGACATGTATACAATATATTCCGTTATATATATAGTTCTAAATGGCAGTTATCTACCCAATTTTTTTCTGTAAACATAACATAACCATTGAATTTTTAAAAAAATGTTAGCCAAATATTTGCATCTTCCTTCATGCCTTGGTTGACTCTAATAAAATGGAACGGTTTCTTTGCATACGACATGGCGTCATAAAAACTTCTTTTAAAGGCACGGCCACTGGGAATAGCTTTTGATATAAAATTAAGTAGACCAACGACTGATTGTAAGTCTTTGAGTCCATTCATTTTAGCGTTTCTCACCCAAACGAGACTGTTTTCGCTTTCCTTATTTTTTCTAAAGGCACCTTAACCATTTGGTTGATGGAATCAATTTCAAGACTTAGGTTTTTTATAGTTATAACAGGTCCCATCCATTTTTCGACACTTAGGGGGATACCAAGTTCATTGCAAATTTTATCAAATGTTCGCATTAAATTCAAGCATTTTTGAAAAGATTTTTCTGCCATAAAAAATCATCTAGTAGTGATCAATGTAGTATGATTTTGATTCTTTAGACACACGCCATTGTAAAAAACTTTGAAATTTTTTCACAAATAAAACATGAACATGATGCGCCTTGTATTTTTTGAATCCAATATCCGTCCTCGGTTTTTATAACTAATAAATCAAAATCACCTGGCCATAAAGGGCATAGATTAAATGTAGAAGAAATGTCAGCTTTTGCCATAAAAAAACAGAACCACCTATTTCCTTAACTATTCTTACTGCATTGTCGAAATGTGAATATTGAACATGCAAAATTCAGGATCGATAAATTCATTTATACTTTTGCCTGGTGGGTTTTGAAAGGTGTGTTATCAATCTGAAACCACCGTTTTGTTTCTGTACGAGACCTACGGGAATTATTCTTAGATTAGTAATTGGCCTTTTTTGAACGGTTCTAGGATTCGCCAAATATATAAATTCATCGTGAAGCTTTTAACTTAAAAAGCATTTTTGATCAATTGCCGATTTGAGATTTTTGGAAAAATAGGGATTCTTGGTCCCGTATATTCGAGTTTAAAACCAGTGCTGAAGCCTTCTAAAATGTAATTGGCATCATCCTTATTTGGGCATTGAAAGAGTTTATCAACAAGAACCTAGATATTATTTGGTGAAAACCCCACGTCCCTTAGGCACTCTTTGAGCTGGCAATCCAAATACATAACGCGGTGTGAATTGCGCTGTTTGTTAATTTGCATAACAGTGTATTGAAGGGTGGTTCCCAAAGCATTTGATGCAAACGTGTTTGTAAGTAATTAAATTATTATTATTATTATTATCAATTTTTCTTTTGGTGTATTTTATTTATTTCATATATATTTAGATTCTATTTACTCTTATCTTTTTTTTCCTTAGCCTAGATGAAATGACATCATAGGTATGATGTCACGCGCGTGGATTTTAATGAGACTGATAATTTTCCCGTTGGAAAACATGACCTGTCATAATCGAGCCATATAATCAATATTGCATTTTTAACCGTTTTATAGCTATGCTCATTTATTCATTCATAAGAAAATGCTCTAGATTTTAAGTATAGATCACGTGCTTAAACATCATATAAATATAGAATCTATAGGTTTTAAACTCAAGATCTAGATTTAAATCCATTTTTTTATTTATTAACTAATTATTTCAAAGAAACCGATTGACTTTGACATATATTTAGTGTAATCAAGGCATCCAAAATTGATTTTTTAGACTACTGTCCTTGACGAGAACAACAGCTGGTCATCACCACGTGGTTATTAGATCTGGTCAAAATTCTTATCTAATAAACCCCAAATATTAAAACAAATAATAATTAGCAGAAATATAAAATGTATCATAATCTCCTGTGCGATTCTAAATAATATTCATTCATATTCAAATTTTGAAATGTAAATTTTAAATTTTTTGAACAAAGATAAACTAGTCTACCTCTTCTATGGTGAGCCACCAGAATTTGCTCTGCCTTATATATGACATATTCCAGTGTAAGTTGTCTCCCCTGACAACTCTTTTTGAGGCCCTACTGGGGTGTTATAATAAAAAATGTGAAGTTGTAAGATTTGAATAAAAGATTTAATCCTCTAGCGGATAAATTGAATATTATCGTTGTACATTTAATTGTACAGTTAGATTTAGCTCTTAAGAAGTATTGGCTCGTAATCGGGCAATGGTCTGATGGAAGGCTGTTGTTACTACCAATGTGTACATTAACGTGTATCCTATCATGTCTCTACAATCATTGAACCTTTTAGCATGATGGTACCAAAATTGACGCACATAAGAGACCAATTATACAGGCACATATATAAGATTTATTAAGTGTATATCATTACCTTAGCGCAGTAACGGGTTAACAAATATTAGATTTAATAGGAATTACCCTTTAACTGCACTGAAATAACGATTTATGTATTCAAGTAGTTGCAAATATAAACCTGCTAACGTTGAACGACATTTTATTCTGACACTTACTTTATTTTCGTGACATGAATATCAAAGATGTGATTAAACACATCACAACGTACCTATGAGCTTTATATTGTATGCAGACAAAAGCGTTATATGTTCATTAAGATTTACTTGTCTGCCAATTCCAGGAAAAAAGTAAAGTAAATATATTTTGCTTCCTTCTGTAACAATTGCTTTCATCAAACTTTGCAAACAATGTTATCTCTTATAATGTTTAACGTTTGAGATAATGGCACTTCTTTCCCTAAATTAATTCTAGAATGATAACAAGAATGAAAATAATTGTTTTGTCGCC